>NW_024660802.1:0-218 GCF_008729295.1 Plectropomus leopardus | reverse complement strand
GTGGTTTTCAACTGTTTTTGGGAAATGACAAATTTTGACATTTTTTTTCGCCATAGTATAGCCTTGGTGTTTTCGGTAATTTCAGACCAATTTTCAACATTCCATTGTTTGGCTTTGTTGGACGTTTATGCAACATTTTTTGCCACGGCGCGTCTCGGCACGCTATTTAACGTGGTTTTCAACTGTTTTTGGGAAATGACAAATTTTGACGTTTTTCG
>NW_024660801.1:0-332 GCF_008729295.1 Plectropomus leopardus | reverse complement strand
CTAACAAAATTGCAGAAATAGTAAATTAGACTTAGACTTAGACTTAGACGACTTTATTGATCCCCGGAGGGAAATTTAGTTGTCACAGCAGCTTGGCACGTAAGACATACAGAGACATACATAAAAAAAAAAAAAAAAATAAGAAGAATAATAGAAGATAGAAATAAACATAAATATATAAAAATAGAATAAATAGAATGCTGAGGTAGTGCAAAAGAGTACTGAGGTCGTGCAAATGCAGTGGTAAGGTGCAATCTGATGATGGTAAGGATACACATGAGCATGGTAATGATGACAGCAGAATAAGGGGAATATGTAGAGGTGTACATATA
>NW_024660800.1:0-720 GCF_008729295.1 Plectropomus leopardus | reverse complement strand
AAATTCACTGATTACACTCAAATACACAATCTGGACTACATTTAGGGACAGGATGAAACGGGTGTAAAATACACCAAACAGCCCCTGAAGAGTTAAGCACAATACTTGAGTAAAAGTACTTAGTGACGTCCACCATCGGCTGTACCTGATAATAAATTAATAAAATACAGGTTTACAGCTGGTAAGAACGCATCATATTATTTCTGTAGGTGAAGTTGAAAGTTGCAGATCTTGCTATTTTAAAATTGCAGTTGTTCAGATTTCAATATTAAAGCGATTAATCGTTCAGATGAACCCAGCATGGCTCTCTCAGGTAAAAGAAGACTATAAAGGCTGAGACTGATCACCTTAAACAGAACCACAACACACAGGACACACAAAACAACCCTCAGTACCATCCAGCAACTACAAATACTACTGCTCTGATATTATTACTGCAGAAAAGAGAGAAATCATTAGAGAGAAAATCGATCTAAATTCTCAGTTTAATGAGAATCACGCAGCACTATTCTTTACTAACGCTGCTGGTTTACTTTGTTTCTCATTTGGTGGAAAAACAACTGCAGCAGACGGATTTAAGGTGAATATAGTCAAATATAAATATAACAGGATGATTAATCAGACGAGTCTGAGCAGTCAGACTGAAGAGGTGTTTTATTTCTGTACAGGTAGTCACACACACACACACACAGAGACACACACACACACACACACACACAC
>NW_024660799.1:0-288 GCF_008729295.1 Plectropomus leopardus | reverse complement strand
CCTGTTTTTCTGCTCTGATGGCTGTGGGATCAAAAATGTCAGTTTGAATGGGTTTAAATGGAGCATTTTTGGACCTGAACAGTCTGAATGTAACTATTTAGTTTCCACAGTGTATTTTAGACTTATTGTAGGAGCTGAGCTGCAAATTCACTGATTACACTCAAATACACAATCTGGACTACATTTAGGACACATGCATCAACACACACACAATTATCACAACAGGAAGGAGGAAAGAGAGTAAAATGAGACAAACAGTCTCTAAAGGGTTAATACTCTGCTGCTGTC
>NW_024660798.1:0-1043 GCF_008729295.1 Plectropomus leopardus | reverse complement strand
CCTTGGAAACAGTCTGTGTCTTCACAATAACTGTGTCCAAGGTCAAGAATACACTTGACTGGCTACAGAGGATTCCAGCTTCATTAATGTTGTCTTTTTCACCTTTAAAACATTCAGATTTGTTTTATCTACGCTCTTTGGACTCAGTGAGGCTATGGAGTATCTTTAAAGTAGCTGAATCAGTTTTGGGAAGCGGTGATTGTTGTCCCAGAGGATGACAGGTAGACTTGAATGTGATGTCATCAACTCAGACCCATAAGCTTTTCATTTCATTCCTCTCTCCTGCCATGATAACCTCTGTCAAAATCCAGGCTTTTTGTGCACATCAGAACATTTTGACTGCCCCTTGCTCTCTCAGTGTGACTCAGACAGACTTTGAAGAAACAACTTGACATGCATTTTGTTTTCCCTCTGTGTTTCAGGTCTGGTAAAGCTGGGCATCCACTGTGTCACATGTCAGAAAGTTGCCATAAAGATTGTCAACAGAGAAAAGCTGAGCGAGTCGGTTCTTATGAAGGTAAGACAGTTCGTGTGTGTGTGTGTGTGTGTGTGTAGCTGTAAATACCCTCCTGTCCTTGCACAAAAGACTCTTTAATTTGCAGGTGCTTTTTGTGTCTAGGAGGCATTAGCTGGCAATTCTGATTCGTAGCAGCTTTATTTTAGGTGTTTTAAATAAATGGGTAAAGCCCTTGAAATAAATCAACTCATTTTGTGGGAATACTTAAAGGATACTTCATCCCCCAAATAAGGATTTTTATATCAGTGATTAAGCCTGCGTTACTTTGAATTCTTGAGGAAAACATTGTTTTTTTCTCTCAAATGCATCATTAGTGAACAAAGAATTCAAAAAGAGAGAAAATTCTTGATGGATTAAAGTAAATGTGGGCAAGACTATACAGAAAAAATGGGAGTTCAACTGGATTGAAAGAGCAAAGTTCATATATATAAACATATATAAACATTTATACATGATAAATATATATATTTATATATATATATATAAAATTTATATATTTATTTATATATTATGACACTTAGGTGTG
>NW_024660797.1:0-467 GCF_008729295.1 Plectropomus leopardus | reverse complement strand
AGATAGTTTTCCTTTAACAAACACCAAATAATATTAAAGGAAAAAAAAGCTGTAATAAACGTCGCGTTAGTGTTAACAGGAAGTACCGTTAACTGACATCAAACGTGTGTGTGTGTTTCTCTCAGATCACAGCAGTGTGCAACTTCTTCACCTACATTCGCTACATCCACCAAGGACTCGTCAAACAGCAGGACGGTAAGACACACACACACACACACACACACACACACACGCACACACAGGCAATATATATAAACAAACAAACATACATATATATATATATGACAACAACATGTGACGTGTGTGTGTGTGTGTGTGTGTGTGTGTGTGTGCAGCGGAGCAGATGTTCTGGGAAGTGATGCAGCTCCGCAGAGAAATGTCCGTCGCCAAACTCGGCTACTACAAAGATCAGCTGTGACCGCCGGACAGCCCCGCCCTCCAATCACAGCAGACTCTGCCCCGAAGCC
>NW_024660796.1:0-222 GCF_008729295.1 Plectropomus leopardus | reverse complement strand
GACATGAACAGTCTGAATGTAACTATTTAGTTTCCACAGTGTATTTTAGACTTATTGTAGGAGCTGAGCTGCAAATTCACTGATTACACTCAAATACACAATCTGGACTACATTTAGGACACATGCATCAACACAGACAAAAAGCGCGTAAAACGCACCTCACTGCCCTAAATGTCCTTTTATAACGTGCTTCTTTTGCACTTTGTCTCGATGCCTTTGATG
>NW_024660795.1:0-241 GCF_008729295.1 Plectropomus leopardus | reverse complement strand
CACAGGTAGCCTGGATGTGGCAGCAAGGCCTGAAATTTATTTGGACCATTTCTCCCCCATTGACCTTCACCAACTCTCTACTTTGATTTCTGCATCTAAGCCATCAACATGCCTGTTAGACCCCATCCCAATTAGGCTACTTAAGGAAGATTTACCCTTATTAGACAACTTTTTATTAGATATAATCAGTGTGCCTTTATTAACGGGCGATGTACCTCAGTCTTTTAAAGCAGCTGTCATT
>NW_024660794.1:0-353 GCF_008729295.1 Plectropomus leopardus | reverse complement strand
TAGTATGGCAAAAATGTCAAAATATGACATGTCCCAAAAACAGCTGAAAACGACAATAAAACTCATTAAATAGCCTGTCAACACATGGCATTGCAAAGAAAGTTGTAAAAAGGGCCAAAACACCATAATTTGGCATGTCCAAAAAATGGCCGAAGATGCAAGGCTATAGTATGGCAAAAATGTCAAAATATGACATGTCCCAAAAACAGCTGAAAACTACATTAAAACTCATTAAATAGAATGTCGAGACATGTCATTGCAAAGAAAGTTGTAAAAAGGACCTAAAACGCAATAATTTGGCATGTCAAAAAAATGACTGAAGATGCAAGGCTATAGTATGGCAAAAATGTCAA
>NW_024660793.1:0-231 GCF_008729295.1 Plectropomus leopardus | reverse complement strand
CAGGTTCTGATGTCGAAACTCCTGAAAATGTTGCTTCCCCCCAAATTCATAAAAGACTGTTGGATTTTCGTTAAAGCGAGGAAGTGTTCAAGGGAAGAGGCGGCACATTTGTAGAATATTAACGATAGTAAAAACACACTTTTTGTCTTTTTTTTATTGAAACGTAACGACTGATGTACGTTTTTTGATCAGGAAACTGTTTTGTAAGCATGATCATTCAAACGGACGGAG
>NW_024660792.1:0-267 GCF_008729295.1 Plectropomus leopardus | reverse complement strand
ATGGGCCTAGTGCATAATGCATCTATCATGTCATCATATTCCTGTGCACGTGCATTTGTGTGAATATTTGTTTCTTGTTAGCTAATTCATCAAGCTCATGTAAGGCTGGGCGATATGGTTACAATATAATATTGCATTATTTTTTAGCTATATCACTATAGATGATATAGATATGTCCATATTTTGAAATCTCCTCTAAACTACTGTAGATGACTAAAATACAAAATTTTTACATGAACTACAAAAAAATAAATCAAGTAGCTGCTG
>NW_024660791.1:0-238 GCF_008729295.1 Plectropomus leopardus | reverse complement strand
CCGAGGCCGTCCTCATGGTGACTGCATGCACGCACGCACGCACACACACACACACACACACACACACACACACACACACACACACACACACACAAGCAACAGGAAAGTGCCACAAAATATAGTTTAGACACAATCAAAATATTATGAAATCATATGGATACAGTGTGTTTATGTACTCACGTGAAGGGAAAACAGTATTTGAGACCTCCAGAAGAAACAACAAACAGACAACTCTCTT
>NW_024660790.1:0-217 GCF_008729295.1 Plectropomus leopardus | reverse complement strand
TGTGAGTGTACAGTACCAGTGTGCACAGTGGGTGTGTGTTTGAGTCCCGGGGCAGTGCAGGACATTGTAGCAACTTGTTGAGAAAATATGCACTCTGAGTCTGTTATAAAAACACCTTTTCACCACCACAGACTGTGAACCTCACACACGCACATACACACACACACACACACACACACTCACAAACACACAACTAAACACACTCTGCTGCTCTGTA
>NW_024660788.1:0-289 GCF_008729295.1 Plectropomus leopardus | reverse complement strand
GCACGCAGGCTAATCTGGCCCTGCAGGAGGCTCGGCTCGTGGTCGCTCAGACTGAACTGGCCAAAGCTCAGGAACAGCTGGACGCCAAACAGCAGGAGCTGGATGCCGTGCAGGTAAACACACACACACACACACACACACACACACACACACACACACACACACACACACACGTATGTAAACTCTTACTCTGCTGGTTATGATATGATACATGCGATAATATTACGATACTATATGTTATAATACAATATAATACATAACAATACCATACGTCACAGTATGATACAAT
>NW_024660787.1:0-2694 GCF_008729295.1 Plectropomus leopardus | reverse complement strand
TTCTTTCTAAGTGTTCGCAGCTTAACTAAACCAAGTAAACCAAGTGAGTCTGACTTCTTTTTTTCTTTAGGAAAATAATTGCCTTAGATGAATAAAGTAAGCACAATGAAGAATTATTAGTTTGCAGGACTATTTCTTATTTTAACAAAATGCCATTCTGAGTAAATATAGATGAGGCCAGTGTTTGTGGAAACAAATGAAAGTATACACTCTTGACAAAACCACTTTTCAGCTGTGCAAAACAATCTCCAAAAAGAACACCAAAACATTTAGACCAAACCTTTTTTTCTAAACCTAAGATTTCATCATTGCTTCATTGCACAGTTCACAAATACCAACATTAAATCAAGCTTTAGCCAGCTTATAAACTAAATAAAGCATTAAGTCAAATTATGCATATCATGCATACGCTTTGAACTGTAATAAACAGAACAACACTGTAGGTGTCAACATTGTGCTAAATATCAATATCCTGTTGACTGCAAACTAGTCAGTCACATTTATTCTTAACAAAACAGAACGTGCAGATATCCTTCCTCTAACTCAAACTTTCACTGTCATGATCAAGTTAAGTCAAACAGACCTGGTAAACATAACTTAAGACTAGTTTATTTATTGCTTTCCTGCATTTTTTAAGCAAGATCAGATGTCATTAGTGTGTTCATCGCATTTTACTGCTGTAGATGTTCAAGTTTGTGCCAATTTTAACTCCTTTACATTGTCATTTAGTTTAATTTACACACTGTAAAACCTGACAAGTTCATTTTACTTTAAAAATAACTAGATAACTGTTTACCTTGAAAAATGTAATTAAACATAACTACTAATTTGTTGTTAACTATATATCTAATATTTTAAGTTTACTTAAAACAAATTATATTTACTTAATTTTGTAAAGTTGAAGCAACTTAAAAATGAAAAGTTTAATCAGATCTATCTTTCCAAGTTAAAGCAACTGAAGTAAACCAAGTTTACTGTGTTATAACATCTGAATTCTGTCAGTTGCAAACTAGTCAGTCGTATTTGTATATTCTTAGACGTGTAAACAAAACTTGCAGATCTCCCAACTTCATCAGTGGCCAAAATCCTCTTTGTCATGATCAACTTAGTCAGATTAACTTGCTTTACTGAAGTTGCTCACACTTGGAAAGATAGATCTGATTAAACTTTTCATTTTTAAGTTGCAACAACTTCACAAAATTCAGAAATGTGGCTGATTTTTTTGTAAACTTAACATTTCGATATAAAGTAAACAAATTAAGATTATACAAATATTTACCTTCTTTTTTCAAGGCAATTCCAAGATTATTTTCAGTAAGATCATCTTGTTGGATTTTACAATGCATCGATGCATTGTAAAATCCAACAAGATGATCTTACTGAAAATAATCTTGGAATTGCCTTGAAAAAAGAAGGTAAATATTTGTATAATCTTAATTTGTTTACTTTATATCGAAATGTTAAGTTTACAAAAAAATCAGCCACATTTCTGAATTTTGTGAAGTTGTTGCAACTTAAAAATGAAAAGTTTAATCAGATCTATCTTTCCAAGTGTGAGCAACTTCAGTAAAGCAAGTTAATCTGACTAAGTTGATCATGACAAAGAGGATTTTGGCCACTGATGAAGTTGGGAGATCTGCAAGTTTTGTTTACACGTCTAAGAATATACAAATACGACTGACTAGTTTGCAACTGACAGAATTCAGATGTTATAACACAGTAAACTTGGTTTACTTCAGTTGCTTTAACTTGGAAAGATAGATCTGATTAAACTTTTCATTTTTAAGTTGCTTCAACTTTACAAAATTAAGTAAATATAATTTGTTTTAAGTAAACTTAAAATATTAGATATATAGTTAACAACAAATTAGTAGTTATGTTTAATTACATTTTTCAAGGTAAACAGTTATCTAGTTATTTTTAAAGTAAAATGAACTTGTCAGGTTTTACAGTGTGTAAATTAAACTAAATGACAATGTAAAGGAGTTAAAATTGGCACAAACTTGAACATCTACAGCAGTAAAATGCGATGAACACACTAATGACATCTGATCTTGCTTAAAAAATGCAGGAAAGCAATAAATAAACTAGTCTTAAGTTATGTTTACCAGGTCTGTTTGACTTAACTTGATCATGACAGTGAAAGTTTGAGTTAGAGGAAGGATATCTGCACGTTCTGTTTTGTTAAGAATAAATGTGACTGACTAGTTTGCAGTCAACAGGATATTGATATTTAGCACAATGTTGACACCTACAGTGTTGTTCTGTTTATTACAGTTCAAAGCGTATGCATGATATGCATAATTTGACTTAATGCTTTATTTAGTTTATAAGCTGGCTAAAGCTTGATTTAATGTTGGTATTTGTGAACTGTGCAATGAAGCAATGATGAAATCTTAGGTTTAGAAAAAAAGGTTTGGTCTAAATGTTTTGGTGTTCTTTTTGGAGATTGTTTTGCACAGCTGAAAAGTGGTTTTGTCAAGAGTGTATACTTTCATTTGTTTCCACAAACACTGGCCTCATCTATATTTACTCAGAATGGCATTTTGTTAAAATAAGAAATAGTCCTGCAAACTAATAATTCTTCATTGTGCTTACTTTATTCATCTAAGGCAATTATTTTCCTAAAGAAAAAAAGAAGTCAGACTCACTTGGTTTACTTGGTTTAGTTAAGCTGCGAACACTTAGAAAGAA
>NW_024660786.1:0-367 GCF_008729295.1 Plectropomus leopardus | reverse complement strand
GTGTGTGTGTGTGTGTGTGAGTGTGAGTGTCTGTGTGTGTGTGTGTGTGTGTGTGTCTGTATGTGAGTGTGTGTGTGTGTGTGTGTGTGTGTGTGTGTGTGTGTGTGTGTTGTTTGTTTGCGTTGTGTTCAGGATCAGTCGGCTCCGGCAGCGTCTCGTGTCGCTGCGAGAGCAGAAACATGTTCCAGAGCTGGAATATTTGCAGGGAAATCCACGGAGAGCTCAGCGTTGACAATACACTTTAAAGCGGATTACCTGACTTTACCGTGCCGCACGCCGCCGCTGATATCTGTCTCGCTGAGGGGAGGGGGGCGCAGACAAAACCAACCTGAACGCTCTGAACCGAAAAAACAGTCAGTTTTTAACA
>NW_024660785.1:0-275 GCF_008729295.1 Plectropomus leopardus | reverse complement strand
TACTCTGTGTTCAGAAAGTACCCTCTGAAGGTGGTCCCCTGTGACCATGAGGATTTGTCAGATCTGTCTTTAGAATGAGGCTGATTGTTTTGGTTACATGTATAAATTAAAGTTGAATGCATTTTTAAAAAATCCCATAATGCAAGTAGCTTTATAGTTTCACAAACATCCGGTTTCATTACGCTGTTTACCTCAATAACCTAAAAAGCAGCAAACAGTACTCATTTTTAGTTTTTGGGTTTAAATAGATGACTGTGTTAACTAGTGACTCTCAG
>NW_024660784.1:0-417 GCF_008729295.1 Plectropomus leopardus | reverse complement strand
GTTTTCAGCCATTTTTAGGAGTGGTCAAATTTTGACTTTTTTCGCCATACTATACTATTGCCTTTTTGTCCGATTTTTGGATATGCTAAAATATGAGGTTTTGGGGCTATGAGGTATATGAGGAATATGAGGTTTATTGGGTTTTTTGGCCTTTATTCCCACTTTGCACACCTTGACGCGTCCCTACAGGCTATTCTATGTGGTTTCCAGCCATTTTTAGGAGCGGCCAAATTTTGACTTTTTTCGCCATACTATACTATTGCCTTTTTGGCCAAGCTTTGGACATGCTAAAATATGAGGTTTATTGGTTTTCTTGGCTCTCATTCCCACTTTGCATACCATGACGTGTCTCTACAAGCTATTCTAAGTGGTTTTCAGCCATTTTTAGGAGTGGTCAAATTTTGACTTTTTTCGCCA
>NW_024660783.1:0-563 GCF_008729295.1 Plectropomus leopardus | reverse complement strand
AAAATATCAAGATTTTGGCATTTTTAGACCATTGTACCCAGTTTGTACACCATAACGTGTCTCTACAAGCTATTCTATGTCATTTTCAGCCATTTTTAGGAGCGGTCAAATTTTGACTTTTTTCGCCATACTATACTATTGCCTTGTTGGCCATTTTTTTGACATCCTAAATTATGAAGTTTTTGGTCATTTGTGGCCTTTATTTCTACTTTGTATACCATAACGTGTCTCTACAAGCTATTCTATGTCATTTTCAGCCATTTTTCGGAGCGGTCTAATTTTGACTTTTTTCGCCATACTATACTATTGCCTTGTTGACCATGTTTTTGACATCCAAAATTATGAAGTTTTTGGTCATTTATGGCCTTTATTTCCACTTTGTATACTATGACACGTCTCTACAAGCTATTCTATGTCATTTTCAGCCATTTTTACGAGTGGTCAAATTTTGACTTTTTTCGCCATACTATACTATTGCCTTGTTGGCCATTTTTTTTGACGTGACAAAAAAACAAAATCTTGGCATTTTTAGACCGTTGTACCCAGTTTGTATACCATAACGT
>NW_024660782.1:0-340 GCF_008729295.1 Plectropomus leopardus | reverse complement strand
TGTGTGTGTGTGTGTGTGTGTGTGTGTGTCTGTATGTGAGTGTGTGTGTGTGTGTGTGTGTGTGTGTGTGTGTGTGTGTGTGTTGTTTGTTTGCGTTGTGTTCAGGATCAGTCGGCTCCGGCAGCGTCTCGTGTCGCTGCGAGAGCAGAAACATGTTCCAGAGCTGGAATATTTGCAGGGAAATCCACGGAGAGCTCAGCGTTGACAATACACTTTAAAGCGGATTACCTGACTTTACCGTGCCGCACGCCGCCGCTGATATCTGTCTCGCTGAGGAGAGGGGGGCGCAGACGAAACCAACCTGAACGCTCTGAACCGAAAAAACAGTCAGTTTTTAACA
>NW_024660781.1:0-258 GCF_008729295.1 Plectropomus leopardus | reverse complement strand
CTTCTCTACAAGCTATAATATGTCGTTTTTGGCCATTTTCATGACGTGTCAAAATTTTATATTTTTCGACATACTATACTATGGCGGTTTTGACAATTTTTTCAACATGTTAAATTCTGATGTTTTTGGCCCTTTTTAGTCTTTGTTTCCACTTTGTATGCTATGACGTGACTTTACAAGCTATAGTATGTAGTTTTTGGCCATTTTCATGACATGTCAAAATTTGATATTTTTTGACATACTAGACTATGGCGCTTT
>NW_024660780.1:0-760 GCF_008729295.1 Plectropomus leopardus | reverse complement strand
ACTTTGTATACTATCACACGTCTCTACAAGCTATAATATGTCGTTTTTGGCCATTTTCATGACATGTCAAAATTTGACATTTTTCGACATACTATACTATGACGTTTTTGCCAATTTTTTCAACATGTTAAATTCTGATGTTTTGGGCCTTTTTTAGTCTTTGTTTCCACTTTGGATACTGTGATGCGTGTATACAAGCTTTAATAAGTCATTTTAAGCCATTTTTATAACGTCAAAATTTGATATTTTTCGACATACTATACTATGGCGTTGTCGACAGTTTTTTCAACATGTTAAATTCTGATGTTTTTGGCCCTTTTTAGTCTTTGTTTCCACTTTGGATACTGTGACGCGTGTATACAAGCTTTAATAAGTCATTTTAAGCCATTTTTATAACGTCAAAATTTGACATTTTTCGACATACTATACTATGGCGGTTTCAACAATTTTTTCAACATGTTAAATTTTGATGTTTTTGGCCTTTTTTACTCTTTCTTTCCACTTTGTACACTATCACGCTTCTCTACAAGCTAAAATATGCTGTTTTTGGCCATTTTCATGACTTGTCAAAATTTGATATTTTTCAACATACTATACTATGGCCTTTTCGACAATCTTTTCAATACGTTAAATTCTGATGTCTTTGGCCTTTTTTAGTCTTTGTTTCCACTTTGTATAGTATGATGCGTGTATACAAGCTTCAATAAGTCATTTTCAGCCATTTTTATAACATGTCAAAATTTGATATTTTTCGACATAC
>NW_024660779.1:0-400 GCF_008729295.1 Plectropomus leopardus | reverse complement strand
TGTGTGTGTGTGTGTGTGTGTGTGTGTGTGTGTGTGTGTGTGTGTGTGTGTGTGTGTGTGTGTGTGTGTGTGTGTGTGTGTGTGTGTGTGTGTGTGTGTGTGTGTGTGTGTGTGTGTGTGTGTGTGTGTGTGTGTGTGTGTGTGTGTGTGTGTGTGTGTGTGTGTGTGTGTGTGTGTGTGTGTGTGTGTGTGTGTGTGTGTGTGTTTGGTATGTAAATCTCTGCTATGCCACCATGTTTTCCTTCAGATGTACGAGTCCATGTGCAGCCCCCTGGAGTGTGGCGAGCTGCCCACTGTGGTGGTCAATTCAGAAGCTTCCTTCGAGCCTGCACGAGACGCCATCCTGGACCTCCGGGACCGAGTGGAGGACCTGTGCAACCAGGAGCTGGGCAAGATCACC
>NW_024660778.1:0-589 GCF_008729295.1 Plectropomus leopardus | reverse complement strand
TATGCGGTTTTTGGCCATTTTTTCAACATGCTAAATTATGACTTTTGGGGTTTTTCTGGGCCCTTTTTTCAACATGCTATACTATGGCGCGTATCTACAGCCTATAATAAGTGGTTTTTAGACATTTTTTGTACAAGTCCAAATTGGAGATTTTTCGCCATACTATACTGTGCGGTTTTTGGCCATTTTTTCAACATGCTAAATTATGACCTTTTTGGTTTTTCTGGGCCCTTTTTTCAACATGCTATGCTGTGGCGCGTCTCTACAGTTCATAATAAGTGGTTTTTAGGCATTTTTTGGACAGGTCCAAATCTGAGATTTTTCGCCATACTATTCTATGCGGTTTTAGGCAACTTTTTTAACATGCTAAATTCTGACTTTTGGGGCTTTTCTGGGCCCTTTTTTCAACATGCTATACCATGGCGCATATCTACAGCCTATAATAAGTGGTTTTTAAACATTTTTTGGACAGGTCCAAATTTGAGATTTTTCGCCATACTATACTATGCGGTTTTTGGCCATTTTTTCAACATGCTAAATTATGACTTTTTTGGCTTTTCTGGGCCCTTTTTTCATCATGCTATGCTAT
>NW_024660777.1:0-251 GCF_008729295.1 Plectropomus leopardus | reverse complement strand
TCAGGTTTTTGGCCTTTTTTGGACTTTATTTTCACTTTGTATACTATAACTCGTCTCTACAAGCTATTCTAAGTAGTTTTCAGGCATTTGTAGGAGGGGTCAAATTTTGAATTTTTTGCCATACTATACTATTGCCTTTGTCGTTATTCTTTGGACATGCCAATATATGAGGTTTTTGGTCTTTTTTGACCTTTATTTCCACTTTGTATGCTATAATGCGCTTCTACAAGCTATTCTAAGTAGTTTTCAGC
>NW_024660776.1:0-3005 GCF_008729295.1 Plectropomus leopardus | reverse complement strand
CCTATGACGCTGATATAGGATATAACGGCTGGTTACTCTTTTCACTGCAGGAAGTTACTGACCACAGTCTCTTTGGTTTGGACCGCTATACAGGACAGATCAGAACACTTCGCTCATTTACAGAGACAGACGAGGCTGAACATAAACTGGTCATACTGGTCAAAGACAACGGCAACGTCTCACTCTCAGCAACAGCTACTGTCATTGTCAAACTTGTGGAGCCCAAAGAGGCTTTTGCTGCTGATGTTAAAAGTTCTGCAAACGATAATGAGGATAATAATGTGACATTCTACCTGATGATAACTTTGGGCTCAGTTTCTGTACTTTTTATCATCAGTATCATCGTGCTGATTGCAATGCAGTGCTCCAAATCCACCGACTATACTTCTAAATATCTACAAGAGACGAATTATGATGGGACACTGTGTCACAGCATCCAGTACAGATCTGGTGACAAACGGTACATGTTAGTTGGACCCAGAATGAGTATAGGATCTACTATAGTCCCTGGCAGCCATGCGAACACACTAGTGCTCCCTGACAGGAGGAGGGCATCTGGAGAGGTAAGACTTTAAAAATGTTCTTCTTCAAAACATGTTAACGAGCAGGCACTTTCCACACAAACATGAACACATTTTCGAGGGGAAAAAAGACGAATTAGTTGTAATTTGTTTTGGTTTTTTTTGTTTGGTTGTTTTTGTTTTTTGCAGCGTACCAGTTTGGACACGGATTCTACATTTTCAGCCTTATAGATGCATTTCTTGAAGCATTTTGCAATGAGCTTGATAGTTAAACACAGGCTTCTTAAGTCAGATTTATCGATGACATGCAGAGCAATTGTCGCTGTCCATGGTGCTGGAATACATCGGCTTTGACTCTTTAGATTTACTGACAAAACTGTAACACAGTGCACCTAAATATACTTTAAAGTGGTATAAACTGTCCTCTTGGTGTCACTGTAACACCAACGAGACCATGCAATACTTCTTCCCTCCCCTACCAAAACGCTTTTGTTTGGTACCTTGCAACAGCGGACACATTTGATGTAGGAAAGGGAGTCGGATATGATGATGTGGCCGTCAGACAATTGATTTACTGCAAAAAAAGGGCTCCTGTGTTGTTGAGTGTTGCTGGATAAAGATGGGGACCGAAACACAATCTCGACTGAGTGACTATTGTTGGTTTGCTTTTAATTTTTTCTTATTGCTGATTTTCGGAAAGCAGGCTTTGGCTGAATTAAGATACTCTATTCCGGAAGAGATGAAAGACGGTACGGTTGTTGGAAATGTTGCCAAGGATCTTGGTCTGGAAAAGACCTCTTTGATTGATCGACGATTTCGAGTGGTGTCTGGATCTAAAGATGTTTTTTTCGAGGTAAACCCGGACAACGGTGCCTTGGAGGTTCACAAAAAGATCGACAGAGAGGAGCTGTGTCACGGTAGTGGTGTGTGCTTGATGGAGCTGAAAATCCTTGTTGAAAATCCTTTGGAAATGCACTATGTAGTTGTAGAAATTACTGATGTAAATGATCACTCCCCTAGTTTTCCTGAAAGAGAGCAGATATTTGAAATAGCGGAACATACAGCACCGGGAACGCGATTCCAGCTGCATACGGCCCGTGATCCCGATGCTGGAATTAACTCTATTCGTACATACATATTAACGTCAAATGATCACTTTGAAATTGAATTAAGTCAAAGCGACGAGGACAAAATGCCGTTTTTAGTGCTGAAAAGGTCCTTAGACAGAGAACAAACGAATAAACACTTGCTATTTGTTACAGCAGTGGATGGAGGTAAACCTCAAAGGTCAGGGACACTAAATGTTTCCATTATTGTTCTTGACAGTAATGACAATCGTCCGATATTTAGTCAGGATACCTACCAAATAGAAATATATGAAAACGCCTCAGTTGGAACTACTGTAACAAGAGTGAATGCAAAAGATCCGGATGAAGGGAATAATGGGGAAATAGAGTACAGCCTTAGCAAAACATTAGCACGTAAAGTTTACGACATTTTTGAATTGGATAGTATAAGTGGACAAGTCAAATTGAAAGGAGAGGTGGATTATGAAGAATCCGATATTTACAAAATAGATGTTGAGGCATCTGATAAAGGAACGCCTCCACTGATAGGAAGGTGTAGAGTAGTAATAAAAATAAAAGACGTCAACGATAATCCACCAGAAATAGAAGTCACATCACTGTCAAATACAGTGTCTGAAGATTCAAAACCTGGAACCGTGATTTCACTTATTAGTGTGACGGACAAAGACAGTGGTGTAAATGGAAAAATAATATCAAGCATAACCTCAAACGTGCCTTTTGAATTAAAGCCCTCTTATAAGGAGAACATATATTCAGTTGTCACGAAGGAATTTTTGGATCGGGAGGAGGTGTCACATTATGAAATAACAATAAAAGCCACCGACTGTGGTGAACCTCCCTTATCTACTGTTAAAACTCTCAACATTCAGATATCAGATGTAAATGACAACAGTCCTCATTTCGACCAAAATCCATTACAGTTTTATCTATCAGAAAATAATATTGCTGGAAATTCAATTTTCTCTGCAAGCGCAACGGATAAAGATTTGAATAGAAATGCAGCTATTTCATATCATATTGTGAGAGGAGGGACTGAAAATGATGTAACGTCTTTCCTACATGTAAATCCAGATAATGGACACATTTCAGCACTGAAAAGTTTTGACTTTGAAACTCTGAAAACTTTCCAGTTCCAAGTTGTCGCCACAGATTCTGGAACTCCGTCACTAAGCAACAACGTCACAATAAACGTGTTCATTCTGGATCAGAACGACAACGCTCCAGTCATCCTGTATCCAGTCAGCTCCAACGGTTCTGCTGAAGGTGTGGAGGAGATTCCCCGCAATGTCAACGCAGGACACTTGGTGACTAAAGTCAGAGCCTATGACGCTGATATAGGATATGACGGCTGGTTACTCTTTTCACTGCAGGAAGTTACTGACCACAGTCTCTTTGG
>NW_024660775.1:0-469 GCF_008729295.1 Plectropomus leopardus | reverse complement strand
TTCCATCTTTGTATACCATGACGGGTCTCTATAAGCTATTCTATGTTGTTTTCAGCCATTTTTAGGAGCGGTCAAATTTTGACTTTTTTCGACATACTATACTATTGCCTTGTTGGCCATTTCTTTGAAATGTAAAATTATGAGGTTTTTGGCCTTTGTTGATCTTTATTTCCACTTTGTATACCATGATGCGTCTCTACAAGCTATTCTATGTCGTTTTCAGCCATTTTTAGGAGCGGTCCAATTTTGACTTTTTTCGACATACTATACTATTGCCTTGTTGGCCATTTTTTTTGACATGCGAAACTATGATGTTTTTGGCCTTTGTTGGTCTTTATTTCCACTTTGTATACCATGATGCGTCTCTACAAGCTATTCTATGATGTTTTCAGCCATTTTTAGGAGCGGTCAAATTTTGACAATTTTCGCCATACTATACTATTGCCTTGTTGGCCATTTTTTTTGACAT
>NW_024660774.1:0-834 GCF_008729295.1 Plectropomus leopardus | reverse complement strand
GGCTGCAGCACACACACACACACACACACACACACACACACACACACACACACACACACACAGATTATTGTGAACAGGACTGTTAAGCGATCGTGTTGTTTTGTTCGTGTGTTTTGCGGGTTTCTCTCTAGTCCTGTCACGTGACGATCTGTCAGCTGAGTCATTTCTCGCCTCGCGTGTTTCTAAATCGCGGAGCTTCAAAAACACCTGACCAAGACAGCTGATCAAACGCAGGATATTTTAAGGCCATATTGCGACATATCTCAAAATGTTTAATGCAAAATACTCTGCACCTTACATGCAAAGTAGAGTTTTTTTTTTTAGCAGCAACGTTGATTTTCATACCTGATTATTATTTGTGCAACGTCAAATACTCACCCAGCTCTGCATATAAAATATGTTTTTCAAAATCAGGCTATAAAAAATATTATACATTAATATGAATGACATCATAATGTGCTGTTTACATTTTTCATGTCTTCTTTTGTAATGTATTTTTTATGTCTGTCCACTATTTTATGATTGCCTTTTTAATATTTTAATCTATATTAAATTTACATGTTTTTTCACATATTCGGAATAAACTGCTACTACAACTAATATCATTTTCTACTTTCATCAAGTTAAATGTTTTAACTAACATCAGTCCTAATCAGAAATATCAAATATTCATTTAATTTTCTGACTTTTAACCCTTTAAATGGCAGGTTTTTCTCATGATGCCACTATGTTTTTAGATGAAATAATGAGTGATGTTGAGTCTCCTCCTCAGTGTGTGAGTGTAGCTGCTGACAGTCTGGGATATGTCAGTGTGTGAGTGTAGCTGCTGACAGT
>NW_024660773.1:0-516 GCF_008729295.1 Plectropomus leopardus | reverse complement strand
AATACACATACACACACACACACACACACACACACACACACACACACACACACACACACACACACACAGAGAGAGACAATTATTGCCAAAGTTGGACATGAAACCATTACCATGTCTGAAAAAGCACAGTTTCTGATTTTCTTTTTAGAACAGTATTGAAATATGATTGTCCCATTGGCACATTGGGTGCGGGCCTTGAGACACACTTTTTTAAGACGTGTAAGTGACTGAGATTAGAAAAATACTTTTTTGTGTGGTTTAGACTGATAGCAACACAACCAGAAAGCATCGAATATGAGAGGCCGACATTTAATTTAGTCACTTAGCTGTAATGTGAACATAACCTGCCATATGTGGTCAGTTGGTTAAGAAAGGCAGAAAGCCCCTCCAAAGGGGATTGGCTTTAAGTGATGGTCTTGGATCAGCTGTCCTTTGCCTTTTCTTGACACAAGCCATAAAGACATTGGGAATGTCCAGCTGACCCAGGAAACCACCAGCATGGTTCAGTAAGCACTG
>NW_024660772.1:0-882 GCF_008729295.1 Plectropomus leopardus | reverse complement strand
TTTGGCCATTTTTTCAACATGCTGAATTATGAAGTTTTTGGACGTTTCTGTCCATTATTCCCACTTTGTATAGTATGATAGGGCTCCATAAGCTATTATATGTCGTTTTCAGGCATTTTTATGACATGTCAAATTTTGACTTTTTCGACATACTATATTATGGCGTTTTTGGCCATTTTTTCAACATGCTAAATTGTTAAGTTTTTAGACTTTTTCTGCCTTGATTCGCACTTTGTATATTACAATAGGTCTCTACAAACAATTATATGTCGTTTTCAGGCATTTTTATGACATGTCAAATTTTGACTTTTTCGACATACTATACTATGGCGTTTTTGGCCATTTTTTCAACATGCTGAATTATGAAGTTTTTGGACGTTTTTGTCCATTATTCCCACTTTGTATAGTATGATAGGGCTCTATAAGCCATTATATGTCGTTTTCAGCCATTTTTATGACATGTCAAATTTTGACTTTTTCGACATACTATACTATGGCATTTTTGGCCATTTTTTCAACATGCTAAATTGTTAAGTTTTTAGACTTTTTCTGCGTTCATTCCCACTTTGTATATTATAATAGGTCTCTACAAACAATTATATGTCGTTTTCAGGCATTTTTATGACATGTCAAATTTTGACTTTTTCGACATACTATACTATGGCGTTTTTGGCCATTTTTTCAACATGCTAAATTATGAAGTTTTTGGACTTCTTCTGCCTTTATTCCCACTTTGTATATTATAATAGGTCTCTTCAAGCTATTATATGTCGTTTTCAGCCATTTTTATGACATGTCAAATTTTGACTTTTTCGACATACTATACTATAGCGTTTTTGGCCATTTTTTCAACATGCTGAATTATGAAGTTTTTGGACGTTT
>NW_024660771.1:0-479 GCF_008729295.1 Plectropomus leopardus | reverse complement strand
ATAATAAGTGGTTTTCCGCCATTTTTACGACGGGTCCAAATTTCACATTTTTCGACATACTATACTATGGCGTTTTTGGCCATTTTTTGGACATGGTAAATTATGAAGTTTTTGGACTGTTTTGGCTTCTAATTCCACTTTGTACACTATTACTCATCTCTACAAGATATAATAAGTGGTTTTACGCCATTTTTACGACGGGTCCAAATTTGGTCTTTTTCAAGATACTATACTATGACGTTTTTGGCCATTTTTTGGACATGTTAAATTATGAAGTTTTTGGATTTCTTTCGTCTCGATTTCGACTTTGCACAGTATTATGCGTCTCTAAAAGCTATAATATGTGGTTTTCAGCCATTTTTACGACAGGTCAAAATTTGACATTTTTCGACATACTATACTATGGCATTTTTGGCCATTTTTTGGACATGGTAAATTATGAAGTTTTTGGACTTCTTTGGCCTCGATTTCGACTTTGC
>NW_024660770.1:0-669 GCF_008729295.1 Plectropomus leopardus | reverse complement strand
TCAGCCATTTTCATGACATGTCAAATTTTGACATTTTTCGACATACTATACTATGGCGTTTTTGGCCATTTTTTCAACATGCTAATTTATGAAGTTTTTGGAGTTTTTTTGGCCTTTATTCCCACTTTGTATACTATCACAGATCTCTACATGCTATAATATGTTGTTTTCAGCCATTTTTATGACATGTCAAATTTTGAAATTTTTCGACATACTATACTATGGCGTTTTTGGACATTTTTTCAACATGCTAATTTATGAAGTTTTTGGAGTTTTTTGGCCTTTATTCCCACTTTGTATACTATGACAGCTCTCTACAATTATAATATGTTGTTTTCAGCCATTTTCATGACATGTCAAATTTTGAAATTTTTCGACATACTATACTATGGCGTTTCTGGTCATTTTTTCTACATGCTAATTTATAAAGTTTTTGGAGTTTTTTGGCCTTTATTCCCACTTTGTATACTATGACACGTCTCTACAAGCTATAATATGTTGTTTTGAGCCATTTTCATGACATGCCAAATTTTGACATTTTTCGACATACTATACTATGGCGTTTCTGGTCATTTTTTCTACATGCTAATTTATAAAGTTTTTGGACTTTTTTAAAACTTTTTTCCCACTTTGTATACTATGACACGTCTCTACAAGCTATAATAAGTT
>NW_024660769.1:0-471 GCF_008729295.1 Plectropomus leopardus | reverse complement strand
CCTGTTCCTCCAGCCTTTCAACCTAGACATTCGTCATTTGAAGGGGTCGGCAAATGTCGTCACTGATGCTTTGTCCCGCGTGGTATCTCCATAGTGTGCTTTCCATGATAGTCCATTTGTGTTTATGCTGTGCCTTTTACTTTCAGGCACCACAGTTCAGTGACGAGTGTAGCTGGCGGGGTGTTGGGTAATGTGGTGATAGTATGTCAATATTCTATATGTATTTTGTATCACATCTGGATGTGAGGAACCCCTTGGGCACTCATTCTTATGGGAGGGGGTGTGATGGCCTCACTAATCTGTGCCTCTCTCCTCAGCTTCTTCCTTTGCTGCAGCCCCAGAGTAGTTGGGCCGTCTAAATGGCTGGCCACACCTATAGGCGGGGCTTACCTCTAATAAAATGGCTGCTGGAGTCACTCTGCTCTCTCTCTGGTGGTTGAGCAGCTGACGCCACATGGCCGACATGGTTTA
>NW_024660768.1:0-301 GCF_008729295.1 Plectropomus leopardus | reverse complement strand
AGGAAAGTGAAACTTTCCGTTTGTTTTTCTGGTTTCTCATTTGGTTTGGGACTCACCTGTCACTCGGCTAACCCTCCACTCCAACGAGCACCCTCACAACAAGCACACACACACACACACACACACACACACACACAAATGTTCAAACACACACACACCAGGAAGAAACTAAGTTTCTGCCTGGTGTGAAGAGAAGCTTCCCTTTTGTTTTTCTGCTTTCACGTTTGGTTGGAGACTCAGTTGTTGCTCACCATCCATCCCACTGAACACAC
The DNA here is from genome assembly GCF_008729295.1 of Plectropomus leopardus. NCBI lineage: Eukaryota > Metazoa > Chordata > Actinopteri > Perciformes > Serranidae > Plectropomus > Plectropomus leopardus. The sequence continues at coordinate 29 of NW_024660768.1, read as the reverse complement.
ACACACACACACACACACACACACACACA
>NW_024660767.1:0-324 GCF_008729295.1 Plectropomus leopardus | reverse complement strand
CACAGTTAGAGAAAGGCTGAAAATAAGCTCATGTGCTTGTGGCCCCGGGCCCCCAAAACATTACATCTGCCCCTGGAAATAATAATGAGAGCTCAGTGCGAGCGGCCGGATGAGACACGGAGCGATGCGTCCTGCTGTTTCTAAATAATTCATCCAAAGTCTGATTAAAGCTGAAACTAACACAAAGTCGTCTGTAGAGTCTAAAGAAGTCACTTTCACCTCTGCAGATGTGCCTGTTTCAGACACTCCTGTTTTTTAAAGGAAATTAAGTCAATTGTAGGTTTCAAAGGGTTAATGCATATTTAAAGGCTGAAGTTAACTGAA
>NW_024660766.1:0-531 GCF_008729295.1 Plectropomus leopardus | reverse complement strand
CAGTATCACAATAAATTAAACATTTTGCTTCGATTATAATTAATGAAATATTTTCTTTTTGCTTTTGTTGTACTGTAATAAACAAATGATTTATTATTATTAAACTTTCCAGCATTATATAAACATTTAAAACTCCATCTTGAACAAACCTCAGGTAAATTGAAGCACATTGTGCTGATAAAAGGCCAGCCTCTCCTGACAGCACGATTCTGACTTCAACTTCTGTGAATCTTCTGTAAATCTTCTGTGCTGTTAATCATTTTACTCAGGAAAAGAAATCAAAAAAACTTTTCAGTAGGCCTGCTTCTCCTACAGCTGCCAACATTCCCAGTTAGAAAAAGGGTGAAAATAAGGTCATGTGCTTGTGGCCCCAGGCCCCCAAAACATTACATCTGCCCCTAGTAATAATAATGAGAGCTCAGTGTGAGCGGTTTGATGAGACATGGAGTGATGCATCCTGTTGTTTCTAAATAATTCATCCAACGTCTGATTAAACCTGAAACTAAAACAAAGTAGTCTGTAGATGTCTAA
>NW_024660765.1:0-1262 GCF_008729295.1 Plectropomus leopardus | reverse complement strand
AAAGCAGTTGCAAAGTAGTCTCAATAGTACTGATATTCTGTTATATTTAGTCATTATCATTATTATTATTATTTAACATCACAATTCATGATGGATATGGGGGGAAAATGTTTATTAGGGTAAATAAAATGCCAGAGTGCATAAAAATAAAATCAAAATAGAGCTTGTTCATCAAAATTTCCTATGGGCAAATCCCCTCAGACCCCCCTACATGGTCCAGGCTAAGCCCCCAGTGTCCCCAAATTCTTGAAACACCCCTGGTGGAGGAAGTTGACAAATCTAAAGGTGTTAATATAGCACTGTATATACCCAATTACAGGTAAAAGTACTGTTTTGAAAGTGTTACCATATGTACATTTACGTCAGTATCAAAAATGAAAGTACCTGATGCAGAAAAAATGGCCCATGTGACTGTTATACTAGAAAAATCACTGAATCATTCATATACATCCATGTTTGAGCAGCATTTTACAGTTGTAGGTGGTTATGGTGAAGTAAAATTATCAGAAAAATGTACTGGAGTAAAATGTATAATATTCCCACTTGAAATGTAGTGAAGTAGAAGTATAATATATATACATATATATCATATATGGCATTAAATAGAAAAAATAGAATTCTACTTAAATACAGTACCTGGGTATGAATAAATAAGTGTGTACTTCTTCCTACTCCTTTTCAAACATGTGATATTTAAGTTTAAGTGGCTTGAGTATTTGTTATTGAGACTGACGTGTAGGTTTTGTACAGGCCTTCTTTTATTTTTTGATTTTTTTATTGTATTTATTTTTTTGTTCACTGCACTTGGCCACAAGGCTTGTTTGCTTTTATTTGTGTGTTTTGTTTTGTTTTAACATGTTTGAAATAAAGATTCATTCATACTTTCAGCCATTGTTTTTCACTTGTTTTACTTCTCAGTCCATCTAAATATGCTGCTGGGTTGATAAATGATGTAAGGAAATCATATCGTAATCATCGTAACTGTAAATGTTTTAGACATTGTATTACATATTATGATATTATCCATGTAAATAACCGATAAAAAACAGCAGTGCCTGCTGTCTGCTCAGGGCCTGAGGAGCTCTATTCAAACCAGGATGTGATGTCATAACATAGAACACAGTGATGCTCTGGAATCATAGACAGTTCTGACAGAACTGATCATTCCTTCAACTGACTTCAGCTGAAAGTGCACATCTACTGAGACTACACAGACAATTTCTGTTGGTTTTCGTTCCTGATTCTACATTTGCATTGAGTTT
>NW_024660764.1:0-655 GCF_008729295.1 Plectropomus leopardus | reverse complement strand
GAGCGATGCGTCCTGGTGTTTCTAAATAATTCATCCAAAGTCTGATTGAAGCTGAAACTAACACAAAGTCGTCTGTAGAGTCTAAAGAAGTCACTTTCACCTCTGCAGATGTGTCTGTTTCAGACACTTTGGTGCTGTGAGGAGAAGCTGCGCTCTGTTTGTCTGTCTCACTGCGCTGCTGTCGGACCATCAGCTGTTTGATCCACCGTGATGAAACACTGTGGCTGTCAAACACTCAGCTGTTCTACAGTGCATTGTGAGACAATAGACTTTAATTAAGACCTGGGACATTGCCTCCCTGTCGGGGAAGGTACCAGAACTTCATCTGTGCCGGTGGCACAACCTAACAACCTAAGGACCTGCTGGTGGATCCCAGCTGTGACGAAGGCCGCCAGGGTGAAGAAGGAGACCTATCAGGCTTGGCTGGTCACGGGACTTCCTGAAGACTTTCCTCTGTAGAACGTCTGAGCTCAGCCTAAGAAACATGGTGAGGAGCTCAGACAAGTTCAGAAGAGACTTTGGTCTTTTCTTCAGTATCTGGATGTGAGTCCCTGTCTGGTTCTGGTCCTCCACAGTCCTCTCCATCAGCTTCTGTTTCCATGTGTTGAGTTGAGCTGCTGGCTGGAGGCTCTGCCTCTCTGTTCTCCTCAGTTTG
>NW_024660763.1:0-269 GCF_008729295.1 Plectropomus leopardus | reverse complement strand
AAACAACTGACACCCAAGTGGCGTAAAGACTTGGAGAGAGATTTTCCGTGTGTAAGAGTGCGGTGTAAATGCAAATCAAATCATCATCAGCACAAAACGGCAGTTAAAGATCCAATCTGTATATTTTTGCCAACATGTCAATAACACATCTATTGACATAAACAAGAGTTTGATATATAAACCTGTTATGCTTCACTCAGTTGACCATAAATTTATCGCTTAAAAAAAATAAAATGAAAGCATCGGAAAATGTTACTGACCTGTGAAGT
>NW_024660762.1:0-212 GCF_008729295.1 Plectropomus leopardus | reverse complement strand
TTTCTCTTCATAGCGCACAAGTCTTTCGCCTTTTACTAAAGACTTCCATGGAGAGGAACACCACTGAGTTGAACCTATTTTTGACAGGCTTTGCCATTTGGTTGAGCCTTGTGCATTTGTGAACAGCCAGCCTAGACTGGAGCGATTCACCACGGGCGGGCGTGACGCGCAGGCAGCTGTTCTCATGCGCAAGCAGCCAGTCTCGTGCCCAA
>NW_024660761.1:0-411 GCF_008729295.1 Plectropomus leopardus | reverse complement strand
GTGTAGAAACCTAATGCCACATTCACTTGAGCTAGAAATGCATTGACTTTGACTGCCTATAGTAAGGTGTATGTGCTGTGCGGTGCTGTGCTGTGCTGGATTGTGTTGCTGTTGTTGTTGTTTTTTTGTTTTTGTTTTTGTTTTTTTTTTGTTTGTTTGCTTGTTTGTCTGTTTGATGAAAAGACAATAAATTACATTTAAAAAAAAAAAAAACAACAACATCCTAGAACTGTAACATTTTAGTTACATCATATGTTGCAAAGTGAAGTGCAGAGGACAAAAACATCTTGCAGGCAGGGAGTTAAGCTGAGATATTTAGGCAGATTTTTATTGTCAGTCTCTAACAGAAAAAAAAAACACCAACAAAAAAAAAAAACAAAGAACACTTAACAATACACTTTAGCTCCCATT
>NW_024660760.1:0-202 GCF_008729295.1 Plectropomus leopardus | reverse complement strand
TAATCAGTGAATTTGCAGCTCAGCTCCTACAATAAGTCTAAAATACACTGTGGAAACTAAATAGTTACATTCAGACTGTTCAGGTCCAAAAATGCTCCATTGAAACCCATTCAAACTGACATTTTTGATCCCACAGCCATCAGAGTCAAAAGCCCAGAATGACACCCAGAAATAATACAAGTCCTGTTTTTCTGCTCTGATG
>NW_024660759.1:0-247 GCF_008729295.1 Plectropomus leopardus | reverse complement strand
ATCATTTAACAGAATAAAGCTTTCATTCACATATTCAGGCATAAAATCCACTATGACCGCTTGGGATATGTCAGTGTGTGAGTGTAGCTGCTAACAGTCTGGGATATGTCAGTGTGTGAGTGTAGCTGCTGACAGTCTGGGATATGTCAGTGTGTGAGTGTAGCTGCTAACAGTCTGGGATATGTCAGTGTGTGAGTGTAGCTGCTAACAGTCTGGGATATGTCAGTGTGTGAGTGTAGCTGCTGAC
>NW_024660758.1:0-270 GCF_008729295.1 Plectropomus leopardus | reverse complement strand
GGCTTTACAGTGTACGACATCCCTCTGCCCTTAGACCCTCACATCACAGAACACAGAACAATAGAAACAGATGCATGTCATATTACAATAATGGTAGGTGTGAAATTAGCAATTTCTCTCTATGATGATGTTGATAGAGATGATAACAGTCTCATGCATATGTGAAAGGGAGTTGTCCAAAGGCAAGATCACAGCATCGGCGCAACCAGGACCAGACCACGATCAGGGCGAGCGGGGGGCACAGAATCAGTACAGCCACAGCACGAGCAC
>NW_024660757.1:0-514 GCF_008729295.1 Plectropomus leopardus | reverse complement strand
TGTGTGTGTGTGTGTGTGTTTGCGTGTGTGTGTGTGTGTGTGTGTGTGTGCGTGCGTGTGTGCGTGTGTAGGTATGCCGGTGTTGTACTGGTTCTCCAGGAGGATGTCTCTGTGGGGAACCATCTCCTTCAACCTCGCTGTCTTCATCAACCTCATCATCGCCTTCTTCTACCCGTACGCCTCGGGACAAGGTACTACTGCAGTACTGTCAGTACTACTGCAGTACTGTCAGTACTACTGCAGTACTGTCAGGTCTACTGCAGTACTGTCAGATCTACTGACTATATTTAACCTGAATGTTAATAGTCGTTCTCTTGATGTTTATCCATTTTTATGAATTTTTAATTATTTTTAATTATTTCAGCCTCAGATTCTGAACTTTTACTTCAACGAGCTGAAAACTGAAAACTGAAGTTTGAGTTTCAGCTGCAGAGAATCCTCTGATGATGCTTTTATAGATCACCTCTGATCAAAACTTTCTCTCCTCTCTCCTCCTCCTCTCTCTCTCCTCCTC
>NW_024660756.1:0-558 GCF_008729295.1 Plectropomus leopardus | reverse complement strand
TGTCAAGGAGCTTTTAACAACAGTGCAAATTAGTCACTCATACGCCTTTTAGATATGAATGGTTTCATTGTGGTCAGTTAATGGGCTGAAAGGGAGACATCTGGATACAAACAGCCTCAGCAGCCCTTTTATTATGTTTTCATTATCATGTTTTTAGGTTTTCCATCCATAGGTCGGCCTGTCTGTCCATCCGTTCATCCGTCTTTCCCATTTTTATGAATGCGGTATCTCAAGAACACCATTTCTTCAAATTTGGCACAAACATCCACTTCAACTCGATGATGATCTGTTTAGATTTTGTGGTCATAGGTCAAAGGTCAAGGTCACTCTGACCTCTAATTTCTCAATCTACAATTCTACAATTTCATTTAGCAGACGCTTTTATCCAAAGCGACGTACAACACAAGCAAGAAATCTTTTGAAAGTGATATCTCAAGAACACCATGGGGGATTTTTTTCCCTCCTTTTTCAAATTAGGCACAAACGTCCACTGTGGACTCAAAGATGAACTGATGAGCTTTTTAGTGGTCAAAGGGTCTAAGTCACTGTGAACTTGTG
>NW_024660755.1:0-318 GCF_008729295.1 Plectropomus leopardus | reverse complement strand
GTGTGTGTGTGCACATATTTCCCTCAACTCCGCTAAACTGTAAAACAATATGCAAACTTCATGATAAATTCCACACAGACAGAAGCCCATTTAGTCATCCTTTGATAGCCGTGTGTGAAAATCAAATTTCCTAAATGACAATTGCAGATATGTGTCAGTTTGTATTGAATAGACTGATCCATCTTCCTGTGTTTTACGCAGCGTATAATTTTTGAATGACTTTTGAATGAGTCAGTCATTCAAAAATTTCCCTCCCACCACATATGCCAATCCAAATAAAAAAAAAATCTAATGACGGGAGGGGATTGCTTTTATAAT
>NW_024660754.1:0-1776 GCF_008729295.1 Plectropomus leopardus | reverse complement strand
TATATTGGAAGAGGGTAAATACACAAGAGAAAAGAAAGGGGGAAAAAAAACAACAACACTATGCCTGCTGCACAGTTACACACACACACACACACACACACTTAACATGTATACATAAAAATGAAAATAAAAGTAATGTAAAACGGTCTTAAAATGAAAGAAAACAAAATTAATCAAATTTATCAAAGTAAAATTTTATTAATCAAAGATACATTTTATTGCGCTTCCTTACAGTAGTGCACGCTGTTTGTTGTCTCATCCGCAGCCTCTCTGCTGTGTGTGGTCCTCACTCAGGGACGTGTGTATCCCGCGTCCTGGTCTTTCTCAGCCTGCCTTATACGTATCCAAGTAAAGCCTGACATTAAATCGGCATTTTCCTGGCACTGTGCAAACTTTCATCTCGTCATAGAACAAGGTGCAACCAGCTCGGGCCAGAGTGACTGATCTGCCTGAACATTAAAATGCTGAACCAATAGAAATGTAATGTGTACCTCATGAAGTGGTTACTGAGCATATTTTCATTGCACCTGTGAAAGAATAAGTATTGATACTTTTTTTAGAAGGTGAGATGAATATGATGGCTGGTAACAATATTGTGATCTTTTTGTTTTTGGTCTCAGCTGTGTTTTCAATGTCCTGTCCTCTGTCTCTCTGTCTCTCCGTCCCTCTTTCAGTGGACTTTTGAGGACTGTCCCCCCCTTCTCCCGTCCTCTTCTTTGGAGTCTTGCCAAGGAGATAGTGGTGAAGAAAGGCAAGGAAGAGGACGAGTCCGTCCATTCATTCGTTTCAAGGAGGCTAGGAAAGGAGGTGAGGAGATGACTGTGATATCCAGCTGAAAGCAGCAGGATGTATAAACCAGAGAAAGACCTAAATGGCAGCATAGCATATTTACATAAACAGCATGTGCAGTGGATACCAATGGATCACATATTTCCTAGTTTGCCTTAAAACATTGCCTGTTTGCTGAGTGAGATGAAGCTCCCGTTTCAGCTGAGCTTTAGAAGACAGCACCAAGACTGCAGAGTTTGTCCTCCATCACATACAATGGAGGACTGTTTGGAAGGGATCTCTTCATTCTAATGTCATTATGAAGAGTCTGTCATTACCTTTGATGACATTTTCTTCCTCTGTGTGTGTTCAGCTGGCAGACATAGCTGTGGACAGTTTGTGTCGTGGTGTGTTTGCGGGGGACTGCAGGAAGCTGAGTGTGCGCTCTTGTTTTCCTCCCTTGTACAATGCAGAGCAGCACAGAGGATCCGTGGTTCTGGGCATGCTGCTGGGCTCAGGTACACTCAAACACTTACTATACTGATGCTACTTTGAGGACAGTTCTTTTGATTCATTCTCCTTTCTTAACCCTTTGAAACCTGGAGTGACATCACTTTCCCTGTGCTGCTTTCAGACACCTCTCACAAGTATTTAAACCTTTAAATCCTGAGCAAATTAGTGCAATTTATGTCAGACACAATGGAAAGAGGCACCTGGTGGCTCAGTGGATAAAGCGGGTGTCCCACGTACGGAGGCTGTGTTCGATTCCGGCCTCGGCCCTTTGCTGCCCCTCTCTCTCTCCCCCTTTCACACTTGTGCTGTTCTGTATATTAAAGGCAAAAAATGCCCAAAAAAAAATCTTCGAAGAAACATGGGAAAAAAGGCACTGAGCAGCTTGGTAAGAAATGTTCTATAAATTGCAAGGGATTTGTAGATTGGGGAAAACAGAGATATCATTTTATCATAATTACATATTTAAAAGTATATTACTAAATTATTACAACTTTT
>NW_024660753.1:0-231 GCF_008729295.1 Plectropomus leopardus | reverse complement strand
TTTGCTGCGGTTGTGTCTGTGACTTCCTGCTTTGCAGCTTGAAGCAGTGACGTCTTAACAGGAAAATGCAAAATTTGGAAAACGGCGTAATTCAGAATATTGTCATGTTTGGAATATTAGGGGGGTATTTGTGTGCATGTAACTGTTGCCGATGTGTGTGTTCATGAGGGGGAGTCATAATGAAAGTGTGCGCGTGTGTGTGTGTGTGTGTGTGTGTGTGTGTGTGTGTGT
>NW_024660752.1:0-479 GCF_008729295.1 Plectropomus leopardus | reverse complement strand
ATGACTTCATACAGGATCAACACAAAAAAATTCTACCAAAATAGGTTCAAATACTAACTAGGGCTGCGAGCTTAGAGGCCGAAATCTGGTATGGTGGCGTCTGTGTGTTTGTGGATGCAGGAACCTGAAATTTGGCATGAAGGTCAAGTGTGTGAAGTCGAAATGGCTAAAAGGGGGTGTTGGAAATTTCAAAATGTAGGGTGGCTGAGTAGGCTGGGCTGGCCCTACCATCCTGCATTTCAGAAATTTGCATATCATGTGGTTGCAGCTATTGCAAATTAACACTTGCTTTGTTTTAAATGATATGATTTCATCTTCACATCAAATGTTGTATTTCCTTACTTTGGCTCTTCTTCCATTCTGTAGCTCCACAAAGTCATAGTCAGTGATGGCATAGACTTTCCTGGAGTTTGAGATCCAGTACTTGGAACGTAAAGAGTCAGACAACATTAACTTCACTTAATGTATTTCAAATCTTT
>NW_024660751.1:0-286 GCF_008729295.1 Plectropomus leopardus | reverse complement strand
TAGTTACATTCAGACTGTTCAGGTCCAAAAATGCTCCATTGAAACCCATTCAAACTGACATTTTTGATCCCACAGCCATCAGAGCAGAAAAACAGGACTTGTGCCACAGTTCATCAGGACATGCAGCAGTGTCTCAGTGAAATACAGCGTTTTGTGTTATTATCCCAACAGGAAACAGAGATGTCATAATCCCTGATTTCTCAGTATAAAATAATCACTTTGCTTTTCAGCCATATCTAGGTTAAAACACATCCTGCAGGAAAAACAGTGATCTCTCAGAGAAGAA
>NW_024660750.1:0-213 GCF_008729295.1 Plectropomus leopardus | reverse complement strand
TGTGTGTGTGTGTGTGTGTGTGTGTGTGTGTGAGAGTGTGTGTTTGTTTGTTTGTGTGTTTGTGTGTTTGTGCGTGCGTCTCCCTGCAGGCGGTGGAGGAGCTGTTCAACCTGATGCAGCTGTTTGTGGCGCAGCGAGCCGACATGAGAGAGGAAGAGCTGGAGGACATCAAACAGTTCAAGAAGACCACCATCAGCTGCTACCTGCGCTGCC
>NW_024660749.1:0-206 GCF_008729295.1 Plectropomus leopardus | reverse complement strand
AAAAAATGGTCAAAAAAGTCAATATTTTGAGCGTTTTAGGCCAAAGTTTAGTATGGAGAAAAACGCCATACTATAGCTCAGGAAAAAATGGTCAAAAAGTGATCTCTCCAAATACTGAAAAAAGGCACAGAACAGCATGTTGAGGCTGTTTATAGTATAGTCTGTTGAAAAAATGGTCTACAAAGTCAATATTATGAGTGTTTTAG
>NW_024660747.1:0-296 GCF_008729295.1 Plectropomus leopardus | reverse complement strand
ACACTGTAAAGCCCTCTGAGGCAAACCATGTTTTGTGATAATGGGCTCTATAGATAAAACTGACTTGACTTGACTCCGCCTCCTGTTGCGTCCCTGAGCCACAGCAGCCTCCCCTCAGCTGCCAGGTGGAGCACATCAGGATACTGATTACACGCATGATTAGCACACAGGTGTGTCCCGGGATGATCACAGGAATATTCTACTCTAAAAAATGCAGCTTGATGTGGAAGAAACAGACATTTATCAGAATTTAACCGGACGAGTGCTACAGAAATGCATTTTTAGGTCACGAATAC
>NW_024660746.1:0-268 GCF_008729295.1 Plectropomus leopardus | reverse complement strand
TGTTTTGTGATAATGGGCTCTATAGATAAAACTGACTTGACTTGACTCCGCCTCCTGTTGCGTCCCTGAGCCACAGCAGCCTCCCCTCAGCTGCCAGGTGGAGCTGAGGTGGATACTGATTACACGCATGATTAGCACACAGGTGTGTCCCGGGATGATCACAGGAATATTCTACTCTAAAATATGCAGCTTGATGTGGAAGAAACAGACATTTATCAGATTTTAACCGGACGAGTGCTACAGAAATGCATTTTTAGGTCACGAATAC
>NW_024660745.1:0-350 GCF_008729295.1 Plectropomus leopardus | reverse complement strand
TACCAAACCTTATTGAAACGGGGTGTGTATGAACCCAGATGCAGTACGCCAACACTTAATGTCAGTTGGTGATAACCTTTATTATAACCAACACAAATAAAGTTCAGCTCACAAATATTCAGTCCGTTCTTCGGGTGAATTACCCAATTAATGTGTCTGGGAATCCAACGAGGTGAAGACACGAAACTGGAACCAACTGTGGCTGGAGAGCAGGAAACCCCGTAGCTCGAAGAGCCGACAACACGTGTGGAAACGTCGTCGGGGATAACGCTGGGTCGTGGTCGGGGACAGGCAGAGGATCCATAGCCGAGGAAACAGTCCGAGAATGCAACGGTACCGTCGAGGAGCAG
>NW_024660744.1:0-415 GCF_008729295.1 Plectropomus leopardus | reverse complement strand
CTTCTTGAGAGCCTCTGTAAAACAAAGTTGGTTGACAGTATGAGCTACAATAATATAGCTGTATAGTGCACAGTAATGATAAAAGTAAAGCAAATATTTAAAGGAATGTAAAAAATTATTTTATCTAGTAATAGATATACAATTACTTTATCAATTACTGCATGTAAAAGTGATTACACGTTTATATGCAGTAATTGATAAAGTAATTCAATAACTTTTCAGTCAAGTAAAAATAATTTGCATGAATAAGGAGTCTTTTAAAAATGTGATTAATCATGATTAATCACAGCCTAAAACTGTGATTAATCAGATTAAATTTTTTATTGATTGACAGCACTAATAAAAGATAAAAAGATGTTCAAAATGATAAAAATCTCTGAAAAAAGCAAGCTAGCTGACCTCAGAGGTCAAACTG
>NW_024660743.1:0-1068 GCF_008729295.1 Plectropomus leopardus | reverse complement strand
ATATATTAAGCCTTTTAGTTGATGTCCTGATGGCCATTTCCTCACAGAAATGTGATTTCTGTTCAGCTGAATCGACATTTCTTTGTCTTTTGAACAATTAATACACATATTAATACTAATACTAATGCAAAGGCAAATACTACCACCAATATAGATATGATGAGGATGCTGATGATGAAGATGAAGATGTATATTTGACTCTCTGGCTGTGGACGCTCTGTAGGTCTCTCAGGTTTGGACTCAGCAGCTGTAAAGGACAGATTTTAGGACATTTTACTGAAAAAGGAAACCAGCTCAACATTATTATTAATACTTCACTAAAGCTGCAATGTGCAGAATAAAGAGAAAAGTGAAGTTTGATTTTTTACAAAAAGAATACTTTGATGTTTTTGTTCATTAGCGGATTTAAATATTTAAATAGTGCTAAAATATGAGTATTATTCTGAACATTTACTGGTCCCAGCTTCACAGATGGGGGATTTACTGCTTTTCTGTTTCACTGAACAAAGCAGTTAAAACATTTTAGGAGGGAAACTTTTAGGCTCGAGATAATGACGATAAGGAGTGTGTAACGTCACATTTTTGTTTGTGAGCTGAAGATTTGAAGCCTCATATTCGGCATTACAGCCGAAAACATAACTCATGTGTTTACATTTTTATTAATGTGAAGCAGAATTTAGGGAGTGCTCTGAGTGACTGCTGGACGTGTCTTTATATTTTATATGTTTTCTTTTGTAACATTTTTTTTTTCGTTTACACTTTTTTTGGAGGCGTTTGGCAGATTACAGATTAACACAAGGACACAAGGACATCCTGGGACTTTTGGACAAACTGCATCTTTTAAACAGTGTGTGAGTTCAGGTGTTGGAGCGGACAGTTCGTCTTTACTGAGTTCTACTGAATCAACTCACCGGTGACATTTAGCCGAATTCTTCGAATGCCCCAACCATAACTGGTGAACACTTCACACCTGTACGGACCCGAGTCATTAATACTGAGTCTGGACACGTGAAGTCTGAGTCGTCCCTCTCTGAGGACGTCTTTGTCACACTGGACTCGTCCTTTAAA
>NW_024660742.1:0-1352 GCF_008729295.1 Plectropomus leopardus | reverse complement strand
GCAGAAATTTTAAAGATAAATATCTCAAACCCTGAAAAAAATATCCAAACTATCTACACAGAAAGTTAGAGATAAGTTAGAAAATCTGCGTTTGTCATTTTGGTGAACTGATCATTTAATCTTCTGTTCCCTCAAACAGCCTGTCAGATGTTCCCCGTCTCTGTATTTCTCTGTATTACCGTCTCTGATGCTTCCTCTCCTCCCCGTGTCCCCTCCTTTATATCTGCTCCTCACCTGTCGTTTTGTCTCCACAGTCACTGTATCCATCAGATTCTAGACAGTGTGTCTTACACCCACCAACATGACATAGTGCACAGGGACCTCAAGGTGTGTGTGAGTGTGTGTGTCTCATGCTGTTGCATTGCCCTGCACCCTCTCTGCACAGGGGCCACGTGCTCGCGGTTTAATTTCTGCCTGTGATTTCAAATGCCTGTGCCTGCCTGTCTGACTCCGTGTCTGCCTGTCTTCAGGTTTTTGGCTTTTGGGACTCTTGTTGCACTATTTTAGACGGTCTGAACTAGAATTGTGATTTCCTGTGGGCTCTCGCGGATAAAAACTCTGCGAGAGGGAGTGAGTGAGTGAGTAGGCATGAAAGAAAGTGAATGAGAGTAAAAGTCAGTCTCTACTTCAGACTCTTGGAAACCTGCTAAAATGTTTCGTCAAAGGCAGCGTTGCCGACTAAATTACGCGGGAGAGTGTGCAGGTTAGACACAGCGGCGCCCACGTGGAGCTGCAGCGCACTCCCACGCTGCCTGACTAATGTTTGGACTTTTCTTAACAACAGAAAATACCAAACTGCACACCTTCTAGGTCAGCGTGCTTTTTGGTTTTTGGATTTTCGTCTCAGAAAATAACCCAAAAGACAAATAGTTATTTGATTTTAATTTCTAAATCCATACTGAATAGAAATGCCATTTAATTTTGTTTTTCTCTTATTAAAAAACTAAAAATAAAAATAAATAAATAATTTCATTAAAAAATACCCAAGGAAAACAATTTGGCCCTTCACGTCAAAGTCCCGTTTTTAGAAAACGTCACTTTTTTTCATTAGTTTTTTTTTTGTTTGTTTGTTTTTGTTGCTTTTTTATATTCTTTTTTTTTGTACAAAATTAAGAGGCATTTTTGAAATACGCAAACAACCAAACAAACAAAAAACAAATAGTAACATGCCATTTTAGTTTTCGGGCTCAGAAATTGAAAATACAGAATAGAAATATCATTTAATTTTCTTTTTCTCCTATAAAAAAAAAACAAAAACAAACAAACAAGAAAACAAGAGAAAAAAACACTGCTTTTTAATTTTCTGAAACTGGAAGTTTAAAGTGTTGGGTAAAAAAAGAGATAAATAAGTA
>NW_024660741.1:0-427 GCF_008729295.1 Plectropomus leopardus | reverse complement strand
CTCTAAATGAACTGAATTTGGACACTTGCATATTATTAGTTTTTTTTATCTGTTTTGCCTCAAGATCACAAGTTCTTGCTGCCACTGTGGGGAAAATACAAGATAGTCAGAGTTTAGTGTTTTACTTTGTTGCTTTGATTCAAAGCACATTGAGGTGTTCTTTTTTTCTACACATACACATACAAACATATTTAATAATACTTGTGAAAAAAAATCTCATCTGAATAATGTTACATTTCTTCTTCAAATATGATTTGTTAGTATGTTTGTGTAACACAATATAAAGGCTCAACTTTAGTGGCTGGCTTAACCTTTTTATGGCTTGATACTGTATTAATGGGAAATTATGCCCATTTCTAAAATATATACATATTATTTCGATGATCTAAGGCAGTCTAAAAACATTAGTAAACATGGGCAACTCGCT
>NW_024660740.1:0-376 GCF_008729295.1 Plectropomus leopardus | reverse complement strand
CCTCGGAGGCAGACATCTGCCCTGCATGGTTGTGTATAGAAAGAATGTTTTGCAAAAAAACTTCACTATCTGCTCTTCTTAACAGCCCTATTACTGTTAAAAAGGAATGCTTTAACAGCAGTTTTGTAACGGGTGCTGTGTGGACCCAGATGCAGTACACCGGTAAACTGGAGTAGTTGGTAATGACGTTTATTAAACCCAGCACAAATCAAACACGCAGCAAGGAGAAGCAGTTCAGCACAAAGTTCGTTCTTCGGGTCGGAACCCCAAACAAAGTCTATGGAGGGCGAATGATGCGAAGAGACGAAGCTTACTGCACTCGGCGTGGGTGAGGAGGAAACCCCGTAGTCCGACGGCTTGACAGCACGTGTGGAGG
>NW_024660739.1:0-652 GCF_008729295.1 Plectropomus leopardus | reverse complement strand
TCCCAAGATAAACATTTGTTAAGTGAATTGAGAAAATTAAAACTGAAACTAAATGAATTACTTGACAGAAAAACACAATTTCAGCTACAGAGATTACGCCTGGACAACTTTGAACACAGCAACAAATCCAGTAGACTCTTAGCAAACCAACTAAAACAGAATAAAGAAAAAGTAACAATTTCCTCAGTAAAGAACTCTGCTGGGAAAACAACCTGTGTCCCAGAAGAAATAAATAACACATTTAGGGATTTTTACAAAAACTTGTATTCATCACAAATGAATCCATCAAACTCCAGCATAGATGCTTTTTTAAGCGCAGTTGAACTACTACAATTAAATAATGAACAGATCATGACTTTGGAGTCACCTATTTCAATAGAGGAACTTCATGATGCCCTCCAGCATATGCCGAACAAGAAAGCCCCAGGACCCGATGGTTTTCCCGGAGAATTCTACAATTCTGGCCAATGCTCGCACCAATTTTCAACAGAATGGTTGTCGAAATTAAGGAAACTTCCATACTCCCCCCTAACATGAACCGTGCAAACATTAGCCTCCTCCTTAAACCAGATAAAGACCCATTACTCCCATCTAGCTATCGTCCAATATCACTTATAAATGCAGATTTAAAAATCATTTGCAAAGCGCTGGC
>NW_024660738.1:0-265 GCF_008729295.1 Plectropomus leopardus | reverse complement strand
TTTACTGTTTCAGTGACGTGATGTCATTTTGACAATAACAGGTATTTTAAATTGTTAAATGAAAAATATTGTGTGTATCGAGTATTTTTTCTCAGCAAACACATAGCAAAAACAGAAACAATGCAAAAAAACTAAAAACCCCAAAACAAAAAGCTGCATATTCAGTCAACACAAAACAACATAACATTGGGGCAAAAATCAAGCTGATTCACTTATAACCAGTCTGATCCCAGAAGCAGCTGACTCTCAGGGTTTTTCCCAATAT
>NW_024660737.1:0-364 GCF_008729295.1 Plectropomus leopardus | reverse complement strand
GTTTGCTCTTTAAACTTTACTTTTGCTCATAACCTGCTAAATGACTACGTATCTTTCAGTCCAAGAAATACCAAATAAGTGTACTTGACATTTTGCCAACTATTTACGAAGCACTCCATGGGTTTTCAAATTGACTGCAATCTCTTCAGTTCAGGATCTTATTAAAATCAACTCACAGAGACCTGAAACTTACTTGAATGTAAATGCAAGGTAATGCAGTCAGACTTGTTGCAACTACATTAAAATATTTCCATGCTGTAGTGAAATGAATGGAATCCAATGGCTGCCTGGAAAATATGAAATAATTAAAGATTTATAGCAGGTTTTTGAAATTGGTTTGGCAGTCCAATAACTTATGGAATAT
>NW_024660736.1:0-381 GCF_008729295.1 Plectropomus leopardus | reverse complement strand
TTTTAAACCACTTAAAATAGCGTGCTGAGACATGGTGTAGCAAAGGTTTTAATAAAAACAGCTCAAGACACCATTAAATAGCATGTCCAAAAATCCACCAAAAAAAAAGGCAAGGCTATAGTATGGCAAAACTGTCAAAAAATGCCATTTTCAAAAAACTGCTGAAAACCATGATAAATCGCTTAAAACAGCATGCTGAGACACGCCATAGCAAAGGTTTTTGCAAAAACAGCTCAAAACACCATTAAATAGCATGTCCAAAAATCCACCAAAAAAAAAAGCAAGGCTATAGTATGGCAAAAATGTCAAAAACTCCATTATTTAAAAACTGCTGAAAACCACTTTAAACCACATTAAATAGCGTGCCAAGACACGCCATAG
>NW_024660735.1:0-220 GCF_008729295.1 Plectropomus leopardus | reverse complement strand
AGGAGACGGGAGCGGAGGGAGCGGAGGAGGAGGAGGAGGAGGAGGAGATGAAGAAGGAGTCCACCTGCTGTACTCCACCAGCCCTCTGGAGGGCGACAGTGCAGGAGGCTGCGGAGTCTCACACACCGCTGTGCCGCCCATCCACAGCTCCACACACACACACAGGGTGAGACAGCAACACACACACTCACACACACACACACACACACACACACACACA
>NW_024660734.1:0-327 GCF_008729295.1 Plectropomus leopardus | reverse complement strand
TATTTTTCTTCATTAATAATATATTTACTTTCTCTATGTATTTGTATGTCTGTCCTCATGCAGCTGCAACACCTGAATTTCCCCCCTCAGATCAATACAGTCTTGTCTTGTCTTGTCTTGTCTTGTCTTGTCTTGTCTTGTCTTGTCTTGAACACTCACGTCATCACAAAACATTATTAATATGACTTTCTAAGCAACAGCGCACAGCAACATTTTCGGGTACAGGTGTGTCTTATAAAATGGTAAGAATGAACATGTGAACAACCAAACAAATGTTGACCATCACTTAAGACGATCTGTTATTCTCATTTCCAGGCTCATCCTTGT
>NW_024660733.1:0-270 GCF_008729295.1 Plectropomus leopardus | reverse complement strand
CACACACACACACACACACACACACACACACACACACAGTGACAGGAGCTGCTTCTCTTTGACCATTTTTTCTTTCTTTCTTTCTTTACAATTTTGTTCTTTCTTTACGTTACTCTTAAAACAATAACAAGCAAATCAATAATAGTTTTTAATTATAGTTTATCACTATTTCTTAGAGGACAGGGGGTGGTAAACACATGCACAAAACACACTGTACTTTCAATTCCCTGGAGTCTGCCACACCCTTCACCACTTGGTTCTCCATTTCTG
>NW_024660732.1:0-242 GCF_008729295.1 Plectropomus leopardus | reverse complement strand
AGTGGATGTGGGTATTTTGAACTTTTCTAAACCCGGAAAAAGAGTTTTCTCTGCTTCATGTGCTACTGAGCAGCTCTCATAGGAATGAATGAGGCCCCGCCCCCACGGCTGTATCCAGATTTATAATAGATCCATGCTCCATAGGCCTGGGGTTTTCTGTGTGCCTCATTATAGTGTTGTGCAGTCTGCTGAGCCTCATGCACATTTGGCAGATCCATGTACTGCCTCATCAGTGTTGTGCA
>NW_024660731.1:0-1099 GCF_008729295.1 Plectropomus leopardus | reverse complement strand
GTATAAGAGTTTAGAACATTATGATGGAAGTATATGATGGACATTTCTATGCTCATTATGTTGCATAAGAAGTTGTTAACATTTGACATTTAGAAATTTCTGTAAGAAATGCATCTTTTGGTGACTGGGTGAAGAACACTTCTGTTCTAAAAACAGCCTTAGAATCTCCCGCTGTTTTCAAAATACTCATGAAATACATACATTCTCTGAATCCTCAAAGTCTTTAGCTTGTGGCTGTTAAGTTTCATGAATCTGTGATAATCCAAAAAGTCACTAGAAGTAATTTTGAACAATGAAGTCCGTTTAAAAAGAAAATCATCTGATCCTAAAAAAACATCTATTGTTTCATATTGTGCCATGTCGTTTATTTTGTCTGCATCATCTGATAATGCTTTGCATTAATCCGTGTGGCTGAAAGGGTGTCTATATAATGCACAACACCAAAACAAATAAGCACGAAGGAGCTGAACAGCGATACTGAACGTGGAGTTTCAGCTCAAGACACTAACACTGGCTTTAGTTTTTGCCTTGCATATCTCTGCTCTGGCTCTTCGCCTGTCACAGACACACACACAAAGCAGGGCTTTTGCAGAGCTCCAGTCAAATTTTGTGACCATGGAGCACCACTATGACTTCCAAAAACTATTAATATATGAACTGGAGAACTGTTAATTTGTTTCTAGCTTACAGAGAATAAATCATCATGCTTAATGGCGCTGCTGTAACAGTCTTACCTAATGAGTGGTAGTGGCAGTCATGTGAGTAGGTGAGGTGTGTGTTTTTCTATTTGCAGAGCTCTGTTTGCGTCACATTTAGCAACCACGGGATACCATAATGACTTGGAAATCTTTGCAATATATGAACTGAAGAGCTGTCGGTTTGTTTCCAGCACTAACACCCAGCTCTTGACTGGAAGCTACAAGTCCATTGAAATAACATTGACACTTCAAAAAAAGCACTATGGTTTCCGCTTTGATTTATTTAATTTATTTACTACAGTACTTTATACTTTATGTGATGTTATAACAGTATTTTATCAAACTTTATTATAGTAGTATTTGTAACTTTATTTTATGGCAGTGGCTACTTTATTTGTAAC
>NW_024660729.1:0-731 GCF_008729295.1 Plectropomus leopardus | reverse complement strand
CACACACACACACACACACACACACACACACACACACACACAAATACATGAAAAATGCTAGATTTATTGTAGGATATTCTGCTGTATGGATTTATCATTTCTTTCCTTCACTGGGCTGGTGTCAACTTTATTTTTATCTCTTGCAAAAGAGGTGCTTGTAACACCCACCAACGTAACACCAGCCCACATACGTAACGTAATACAAATCTGCAGCTTTTAATATAATAATCCCAAAAACATAATATCATATCATAACATAATAGCAGTTGCAGTACATAATTTCCTGCAAATTTTACAACTATTACATTTGCAGGGATTTGTTATGATTGTGGGAAGGTGAAAATCTTTACTTTTCTAAATTGCAATAACTTCCCACAGATGTTATATGAAAATGAAAAATGATCTTTGTGGTCATTGTTGTTTGTTTATTTACTTTTTCAACCCGCTCTGCCCAAACCCCTGATATTTTCTTATGAACTGACTCAAACCCATTGGCAGGTGTGTAAGTAAATTATATTATTATCTTAATTTATTACGTTTGTGGAATTATTACATTAAAAACTGCAGATATGTATTACATTGTGGTTTATTACGTTTGTGGGCTGTTATTATATTGGCAGGTGTTACAGTGCTTGCATTATTCCATTAGTGGGTGAGCACTGTCTGTCTTCTCATTCAACATACTGTATATCCAACACACCTTTTTAATGACGAGGGTGTGGTGAAGGTGC
>NW_024660728.1:0-924 GCF_008729295.1 Plectropomus leopardus | reverse complement strand
ATGCTAAATTATTACATTTTAAGCCTTTTTGGGCCATTGTTTCCACTATATATACTATGTTGAGTCTCTGCAAGCTTGAATATGTCATTTTCAGGCATTTTTAGAACGGGTCAAAATTTGACATTTTCGCCATAGTATAGTATGCGATTTTTTCCCCATTTATTCACCATCCTAAATTATGATTTTTTAAGCTTTTTTGGGCCATTGTTTCCACTTTATATAATATTTTGCATCTCTACAAGCTATAATATGTCATTTTCAGGCATTTTTAGAACAGGTCAAAATTTGACATTTTCGCCATAGTATAGTATGCGAATTTTTCCCAATTTTCTCAACATACTAAATTATTACATTTTAAGCGTTTTTTGGTTCTTATTTACACTTTGTAGACTATTTTGCGTCTCTACGAGCTATAATATGTAATTTTCAGGCATTTTTAGAACGGGTCAAAATTTGACATTTTCGCCATAGTATAGTATGCGAATTTTTCCCAATTTTTCCAACTTGCTAAAGATCATATTTTTGGACTTTTTTGGTCTTTGTTTCCACTTTGTAGACTATTTTGCGTCTCGACAAGCCATAATATGTCATTTTCAGGCATGTTTGGGATGGGTCAAAATTTGACATTTTCGCCATAGTATAGTATGCGATTTTTTCCCATTTTGTCAACATGCTAAATTATTAAATTTTAAGCCTTTTTGGGCCAGTGTTTCCACTTTATATACTATGTTGAGTCTCTGCAAGCTAGAATATGTCATTTTCAGGCATTTTTACAACGGGTAAAAATTTGACATTTTCGCCATAGTATAGTATGCGAATTTTTCCCAATTTTTCCAACATGCTAAATTATGATTTTTTAAGCCTTTTTGGGCCATTGTTTCCACTTTATATAATATTTTGCATCTCTACAAGCTATAATATGTC
>NW_024660727.1:0-323 GCF_008729295.1 Plectropomus leopardus | reverse complement strand
CACTTTGTATACGATGACACATCTCTACATAGTGTATTATGTCGTTTTCAGCCATTTTCATGACATGTCAAAATTTGACATTTTCAACATACTATACTATGGCGTTTTCTGCCATTTTTTCAGTATCCTAAATTATAACTTTTTTTGGCATTTTTTGGCCTTTGTTTCCACTTTGTATACTATGACACATCTCTACATAGTGTATTATGTCGTTTACAGCCATTTTTATGACATGTCAAAATTTGACATTTTCGACATACTATACTATGGCGTTTTCTGCAATTTTTTCAACATCCTAATTTATTACTTTTTTGGCATTTTTT
>NW_024660726.1:0-529 GCF_008729295.1 Plectropomus leopardus | reverse complement strand
TGGGGTCAAAATTTGAAATTTTTGCCATAGTATAGTATGCGATTTTTAGACATTTTTCAACATGCCAAATTATGTCATTTTTGGCCTTTTTAGGCCTTTGTTTTGACTTTGTACATTAAAACCTGTTCCTGCAAGCCAGAATACGCTGTTTTCAGCCATTTTTTGAAGGGGCCAAAATTTGAAAATTTTGCCATTGTATAGTATGCGATTTTTTGCCATTATTTCAACATGCTAAATTCTTTCATTTTTGGACTTGTTTGGAGTTTGTTCCACTTTGTACACTATAACCTGTCTCTACAAGCTAGAATATGTCATTTTCAGCCATTTTTGGGTGGGGTCAAAATTTGAAATTTCTGCCATAGTATAGTATGCGATGTTTTGCCATTTTTTCAACATGCGAAATTATATCATTTTTGGCCTTTGTTTCCTCTTTGTACACTATAACCCTTTCTCTATAAGCTTGAATATGTTATTTTCAGCCATTTTTGGGCGGGGTCAAAATTTGAAATTTTTTCCACAATATAAAGTG
>NW_024660725.1:0-409 GCF_008729295.1 Plectropomus leopardus | reverse complement strand
CTATAGTATGTCGTTTTTAGGCATTTTTGGGACGGGTCAAAATTTGATATTTTTGCCATAGTATAGTATGTGATTTTGGGCAATTTTTTCATCATGCAAAATTATGACGTTTTTGGCCTTTTTGGGCCTTTGTTTCCACTTTGTATACTATAACGCGTCTCTACCAGCTATAACATGTTGTTTTTAGGCATTTTTGGGATGGGTAAAAATTTGACATTTTTGCCATAGTATAGTATGTGATTTTTTACCATCATGCAAAATTATGATGTTTTTGGCCTTTGTTTGCACTTTGTATGCTATGATGCTTTTCTACAAGCTATAATATGTAATTTTTGGCATTTTTGGGACATATCAAAAGTTGACATTTTTGCCATAGTATTATTTGTGATTTTTGAAAGTTGGATTATTT
>NW_024660724.1:0-695 GCF_008729295.1 Plectropomus leopardus | reverse complement strand
TGGCACATCTGTCTGAGCTGTATTAAGTGGTTTTCAGTCATTTTTAGAACATGTCAAAATTTGAGATTTTTGCCATACTATAGTATGCGATTTTTGGCCAATTTTTCAACATGCTATATTATGAGGTTTTGGCCTTTTTTTGGCCCTTCTTTCAACATGCTATGCTATGGTGCGTCTATGTGAAGTATAATAAGTGGTTTTCAGCCATTTTTAGGACATGTCAAAATTTGAGATTTTTGCCATACTATAGTATGCGATTTTTGGCAATTTTTTCAACTTGCTGTATTATGACTTTTGGGCCTTTTTTGGGCCTTCTTTCAACATGCTATGCTATGGCACATCTCTCTGAGCTGTATTAAGTGGTTTTCAGCATTTTTTAGGACATGTCAAAATTTGAGATTTTTGCCATACTATAGTTTGCGATTTTTGGCCAAATTTTCAACATGCTATATTATGAGGTTTTGGCCTTTTTTTGGCCCTTCTTTCAACATACTATGCTATGGTGCGTCTTTGTGAAGTATAATAAGTGGTTTTCAGTCATTTTTAGGACGTCAAAATTTGAGATTTTTGCCATACTATTGTATGCGATTTTTGGCCAAATTTTCAACATGCTATATTATGAGGTTTTGGCCTTTTTTTGGCCCTTCATTCAACATACTATGCTATGGTGCGTCTATGTGAAGTATAATAAGTGG
>NW_024660723.1:0-426 GCF_008729295.1 Plectropomus leopardus | reverse complement strand
CCTAAAGCATTGTTTCTATGTAAGGCACGCACACACACACATACACATACACACACACACACACACACACACACACACACACACACACGCATACATGTATTTATTACTTTGTGTGGACCACGTAGTTTGAGTTCTTTGTGAGGACCACCACTTCCATTGTAGCTAGAATGATGCAAAAAACAGACCTACCACTGGGTGGGAGTAGAGAATTAGAATGTCACTTCAGATTGCAGAAAACTCAAAGTAAAAAAAAATATTTTTTTTCCATAGCTGTGAGGACCGGCCCCTGTTGCTAGGTAGATTTGACGACATAGGCTTTTTTTGATTGGCTACTCTAAAAGAAACTTTAAAAGCAAATAGTAGACACTGTATTGCTAGCATTTTGCAGACTCAACTCAGCAATATACAGTGCTGTTAAATTGAGCT
>NW_024660722.1:0-282 GCF_008729295.1 Plectropomus leopardus | reverse complement strand
CTGCTATGTGGTCTGAACTCAAAATCGCTGCTCTCTCTCTCTCTCTCTCATATATACACACACACACACACACACACACAAGGGAGCAGGTAGTAATTGTGCCTGGAGTTGTCGTGGTTACTGCGGTTTCCGTGTCTTAAAAGCAGAAAGAAGGAGGGGGAGGAGGAGAGGGAGGAGCAGAGTCTCAGGAGGCTGACATGCATTTCACGACACTTACACTCTCTGACCTCGCAGAGTGGCTACAACAGAGGCTGCTGGCTGTGCTGGAGTGTATAGGTGTGT
>NW_024660721.1:0-424 GCF_008729295.1 Plectropomus leopardus | reverse complement strand
AAAATATGATCATGATACATGGAGTACACACACACACACACACACACTATCACAAGCTTAATACACACACACGCACACACACACTGACTGACCTAAATATCAGCATTTTAATCAGGCAGCCTGAACCATCCCCCAACACACACACACACACACACACAAACACACACACAGAGTCAGCAGCACGCCGTTTGCTTTCATCCCAAATCAAATAAACCACCGTCACACCAGCAGACAACTGGTTCATCATCTACACACACACACACACACACAGACACACTCACACACACTCTCTCCAGGCTTCCCGCTGCAGATCTGTGAGGTGCCCATTTAATCAGAGAGCTTATCGTGTAGAAGCAGAATTAGACGGCATTTGTAACCTAGACCTGTGTGTGTGTGTGTGTGTGTGTGTGTGTGTGTGTGTGTG
>NW_024660720.1:0-1524 GCF_008729295.1 Plectropomus leopardus | reverse complement strand
CTGATCGCTTTTTCAAAGACATCTAAGCCTAATTATGATTTAAACTATTTTATCTCTATTTGAGGAACAATCAGTGTATGATTTTTGTCCTGAGTGTGGTTGTCTCTCTGTGTGACGTCCGTCCTGGGTGTCTCAGTGCATGCTGACTCCCAAAAATCAACATAAAAAAACAAGACGAAGGAGGGTCAAAAGATCTGGTTTTTCCCTGAATGAGTCCATTTTTAGGGAATTAAGACAGCAGCCTGCCTCCCTTGATGTCGACTGGCTGTTAAACACCACAGAAGCTCGGAAAAGTCTCCGGAGGATCATTTAACAGCTTCACTCTGTCGTATTATGATGTTCTGGATTGATCTCCCTCTCTGCTTGTGTCTAATTATGCCTCGGGGAGGTAACAAAGGAAGGTGTTGCACGCCGTACTCTTCATTACTTGGCTGCAGGAGGACCTTGGCAGACGCTCAGTGAGTCTTTAGCCACTGATAAATAAATAAATAAAAATAAAGCAGTTGTGTTGGTGTGCTAATATGGCCGACGGCGGTTTGTTGCCACGTCAGCACCACCGGGGATTTCTGGTTTTTCTTTTGCAAAAATCACTCCTAACTTTTCATGAAACGAAGGTTGTTGCGCTCAAGAAGCGGTTTTAATTACCTCCTCTGGTTAACAGCGACAGGAGGAAACCGATAAAACACTTCACACGACTGTCATGGCGCGTTGAAAGCGATTGGATGGCGTTCAAAGTGACAGGAGTCCTGCCACGACCAGCTGAGAGGGGAGAAAATGCAAATCTACCCATTTACAAGGTAAACCTGTAAAACAAATTCAGCCTCAATTACACACGCCGATGCCTTGCAACAATTATCCACCCATCACAGAGCGCAAAGTTCATTTTAATTAGGTTTTTTTTTCTTGTGCATGCTCCAAGAGGGGAAATATATGTGAGTGCCTGCAGAAAGCAACGCCGCCACAAAGCGAGGAGGAGAAATCGACTTCCACTCCGTAATGAATCGCAGCTCTGAAATTAAACTGACGTGTAATGAATCTTTTTTTTTTGTCTCTGCTCTCTGAAAGCAGCCGAAGAAAGAAAGTCATTTACATTCTTCAGCATTTTCCTGCACTCACAAACGCTTACCGTCACTTTACAAAAAAAAAAAGACAGATGAACTGTGGTCTCATGAAGGCCGACACAAAGGAAACTGCCCCGCTCACTTTTCTACCATCCAGAGAAGAAGAAGGAGGAGGAGGAGCAGGAGGAGGAGGAGGAGGACGGGGAGGAGGACGGGGTCCTCTGGAGGACACTCAGTTTCTGCTTTGATCTAAAGTAACCGGCCTTATTTAAAGCATCAAACTTTACACAAACTTTTTAAACACTGAAGAGACTTTCAGCCTGTTGATGACAATATTAATGCAATTTATAGACTAGAATAATAATAGAATAAATAAAATCCTGTGAGTGAAATTGTTTTGTTGCCGCAGCAAAGAAGAGAGCAGCGACTGAATGAAATATTCGTTAAAAAGGGCAAAATAATG
>NW_024660719.1:0-244 GCF_008729295.1 Plectropomus leopardus | reverse complement strand
CACACACACACACACACACACACACACACACACACACACACACACACGGTTTGCTTTCAGAGCTGTCTGCCCTCCGTCTGACGTTTGTGTGTCCCAACCATTACCTCATGAGGCTTCCCTCTCGCTCTCCAAAAGCAACATGTCACAGCATGACAACTGCTCCCCTTATCCCGACTCTGTGTGTGTGTGTGTCTGTCTGTGTGTGTGTGTGTGTGTGTGTGTGTGTGTGAGCGCGCACAGATTG
>NW_024660717.1:0-390 GCF_008729295.1 Plectropomus leopardus | reverse complement strand
CACACACACACACACACACACACACACACACACACACAGGCAGGTTTCCAATACAGATTTGCGCTAAACATAAGTGATATTTTCAAAATGTCAATAAAACACAATTGTGAGATGACTGTGTTTCCACTGAGTGATGTTCTGCGACTTCTCCTCTGGTGATAACATTACAAGAACCATGGCGATGGATATTCAAAACATTAGCAGCTTTATTTCTATTACAGCCACCAAACTAGCCGTCATTATTTCCGAGTCAAGGCCACGTAGGCGTGTTATGGAGCCATAATGGAAAGACAAGCCCCCCATACGTGGAAGCGACCACGTGTGAGGGATTTCTGGTGAGGTGATAGTCCAGGATTTCACAGAGGAATTGTGGTTTTAAAACTTTCAGAT
>NW_024660715.1:0-464 GCF_008729295.1 Plectropomus leopardus | reverse complement strand
GTGTGTGTGTGTGTGTGTGTGTGTGTGTGTGTGTGTGTGTGTGTGCATGGTTGAGAGTAATAAATTAGCTAAAAGCTAAGAGCTACCTTTGTGACGTGTAAAGCTAATTGCAGAGGCGCAGCACATGTGCGAGTGTAGTTATGGGTGTAACACACACAAATATCCAGAAACACACACACTAACACATTTCATTGCTTTTTTTAATACCACTTGTCAGACTCCGTCCGAAAATGGGGCATGCATGTGTAACTCAAAGACTTTTTTTCTTGCTTGAGAACTTCATCTGAAAAAACACTGGTGGGTGGAAAGTTTTTAAGAGGAGGATTTCACAGATATAAAATCAGATATTGAGGATCCTTAAATAAGTTTTTCACTGCTGTAAATATGGTCTTTTCATAACACTTGTCTGTCTCTGCAGTAAAAAGATGCAAATACTTTTGAAATTGGTGCTGGACCTGAGAAAA
>NW_024660713.1:0-409 GCF_008729295.1 Plectropomus leopardus | reverse complement strand
GTGTGTGTGTGTGTGTGTGTGTGTGTGTGTGTGTGTGTGTGTGCGAGTGCGCGCGCGCGCGCGCGGAGGGTAGAGGGACTGAATGGCAGCCAGTAGCCTGCTGATCTAGCGCAGGTGCAGGGAAGGGAAGCGGGCGGTGTGCGTGAGTGTGTAAGTGTGCGTGCGTGTGTGTGTGAGAGAGAGCCCCCTCTATACACACACACACACACACACACGCACGCACACTTACACACTCACGCACACGCACGCACACAGACACACACTCTCTTCCATTGAATAGGACCACACACTGACACAGACCAGCATGCCATCAGCCTCGCGCTGCTCTCGGCCTGCATTCTCAGAGGCTCGAGGCCTCTGTGACACCCCCTCCTCCTCCTCCTCCTCCTCCCTCCTCCCCTTCCCCTCT
>NW_024660712.1:0-630 GCF_008729295.1 Plectropomus leopardus | reverse complement strand
ATTATTGATCCAGTCTATCATACTGAGCCATCACAGTCATAACTGTTTATTTACAATATCTCGGGGCAGCAAACATCAAACAAATCAAACTCTGCTGCCGTTGATTTGTTTGAAGTAAAAAAATGAATCTCAGTTAAAGTGGATGCTATATTTAGAATATTTCCACCCTCAAAACAACAACAACAACAACAACAACAACAATAATAACAATAATAATAATAATAGTGAGAGAGGAACTGTGTGTGTGTGTGTGTGTGTGTGTGTGTGTGTGTGTGTGTGTGAGAGACGGTTAATCTGATGCTGTCACTGATCCTGTCCACCTGTCCCCCCCGTCCCCCCCGTCCCCTTCCACACAGACAGAAATAACCACAGGGTCCACTGAGGGACGGCGGCCATATTTATTTACAGCAGGACAATCATGGTAAGCAGCAGGACACAGAGACAGAGACAGAAAGGGGCAGGGACAGAGACAGAGACAGAAAGTGTCCTCTGAATGATGTCTCTGTTGCCTTCTCCTGTCCCTGTGAATGAATTAATTAGGCGAGGATGGAGGAGGGAGGAGGTGAGGATGGAGGAAAGAGGAGGTTAGGATGGAGGAGGGAGGAGGTGAGGATGGAGGAAAGAGGAGGT
>NW_024660711.1:0-247 GCF_008729295.1 Plectropomus leopardus | reverse complement strand
AAAAAACAGTCCAAAAAGTCATTATTTTGACCTTTTTAAGCCAAAGTAAAATTTGGTGAAAAAGCCATACTATAGCACAGGGAAAAATGGTCAAAAAAGTCATGTTTCAAAATACTGAAAAAAGTCATACTACAGCACATTTAAGCAGTTTATAGTATAGTCTACTGGAAAAACAGTCCAAAAAGTTATTACTTTGAGCTTTTAAAGCCAAAGTAAAATTCGATGAAAAAAGCCATACTATAGCACA
>NW_024660710.1:0-431 GCF_008729295.1 Plectropomus leopardus | reverse complement strand
ATAATGAGAAACAAACTACATTGTGCACTGTTATAGCCACTTTTTTTAAACAGCTGATCCACTTTACATTTGGATGGGAACAATTTGACGTTGTTTGCAGGATACAACGTGTGACTTACCTGTGGAACATGTTTTGCAGCCCATCTCACAGTCAATACACTCTCCTGTATCAGGATCCTGCACCTGCCCTGAAAAACACACACACACACACACACACACACACACACACACACACACACACACACACACACACACACACACACACATACACACACACACACAGAGCAAAAACAAAATGAGACTCAATGTCTTTCCCTTGAGCTTCAACCAACTCTGAAACTGTGCTTTACGTTTACCTATGTCACAGGACGCTGTTTGGCAGACGCCATTCTGGAGTTTGTAGTGTTCCCGACATTTGGCACATATGTTGC
>NW_024660709.1:0-2958 GCF_008729295.1 Plectropomus leopardus | reverse complement strand
TTTTTTTTGTTTTTACACTTATGACATTATAATAATTTATATACCTCAGTCAAGACTGGATCACCAACTGCCCACAGCATCTAGTGTGTGTCAGATAGTTTCTGGTTATTTGATTAATTAGTGTCTGAAAATATGCACCACTAAAATTCAGTATCAGCTGAAACAACGAGCAATTAAATGAGGGTCATGTAAGATTTTGGCAATAAAATGTTCCATCAGTTAATTAAAAAATGATCAGCAACAAGTTATTTTTGAAGCAATAAGAAAATAAATCATTTTTTCAGCTTATCAATAAACAGATTTGCTCCTTTATCTGGTTAATTTTATCATGAGAAGTTATACAAGGCTCTGTGGTCAGTATTCAGTATTGATATTTCATAGGCCAAACAATGTATCCAATTCGTAAAAATCACAGTAGATGAATCATTAATGAAAATAATTTCCTGCAGCTATATCTTCAAACAGTCTTACTAAGGATCCTCATGCCAAAACATATTTTTTTTGTGGTGGGTTTCATGCTTACACGGTGTATCTGTCTAAATCAATCATGTTACACATTGATTTTGATCAGTTTAGTAAAAAACCAGTAGCACTGTACATAGCAAGTCCGTAAAAGAGGGAAATTTTGCAGAAAACATTACATTAAAAGATGGAGGGATTGGGGTCAACATCGGCCCGCTAGAATTGTATAGTATAGTATGGAACAGTGTAGAATTGTATGTTATAGTATGGTATCAAGTGTTATGTAATTGTATAGAAATGGAATAGTAAACATTGGTATAATATAGTATGGTACAGAATACTATAGAGGTACGTTGTATAATATGCAATGGAATAGGAAAGAATTGTATATTATTTTATGGAATGAAATAGCATAGAATAGAATAGAATTGAATGGTAAGGAATAGTACATATTAGTATAATATAGTATGGTTTGGAATAGTATAGAATTGTATAGCAGAGTATCATATGGAACAGTGTAGAATTATATGGAATAGTATACAATGGTATAGTGTGGTATGGAATTGTATAGAATAGAATTGTATGGAATAGTACAGATACTATGATAGATATGGTATAATATGGTATGGTACGGAATACTATAGACATGTAATGTGATATGGTATGGAGTAGTAAAGAATTGCATATTATGGAATAGAATAGTATGGATTAGTATAGCACTGAATAGAATGGAATAGTCCAGATTGGTATGATATGGTATGGTACAGAATAGTATAGATTTGCATAGTATAGTATTATATGGAACAGTGTAGAATTATATGGTATCTTATGATATGGTATGGAGGAGTACAGAATGGTTAAGTATGGAAGGGAATAGTTTAGAACTGTATGGAATAGTATAGAATGGGATAGTGGAGTATGGAATTGTATAGAATATCATTGTATGGAATAATACATATGGTATAATATGGTATGGTACGGGATAGATGTATGTAGTATAATATGGTATAGTATAAATTTATACTATACCATATTATACTACATACATCTATCCCGTACCATACCATATTATACCATATGTATTATTCCATACAATGATATTCTATACAATTCCATACTCCACTATCCCATTCTATACTATTCCATACAGTTCTAAACTATTCCCTTCCATACTTAACCATTCTGTACTCCTCCATACCATATCATAAGATACCATATAATTCTACACTGTTCCATATAATACTATACTATGCAAATCTATACTATTCTGTACCATACCATATCATACCAATCTGGACTATTCCATTCTATTCAGTGCTATACTAATCCATACTATTCTATTCCATAATATGCAATTCTTTACTACTCCATACCATATCACATTACATGTCTATAGTATTCCGTACCATACCATATTATACCATATCTATCATAGTATCTGTACTATTCCATACAATTCTATTCTATACAATTCCATACCACACTATACCATTGTATACTATTCCATATAATTCTACACTGTTCCATATGATACTCTGCTATACAATTCTATACTATTCCAAACCATACTATATTATACTAATATGTACTATTCCTTACCATTCAATTCTATTCTATTCTATGCTATTTCATTCCATAAAATAATATACAATTCTTTCCTATTCCATTGCATATTATACAACGTACCTCTATAGTATTCTGTACCATACTATATTATACCAATGTTTACTATTCCATTTCTATACAATTACATAACACTTGATACCATACTATAACATACAATTCTACACTGTTCCATACTATACTATACAATTCTAGCGGGCCGATGTTGACCCCAATCCCTCCATCTTTTAATGTAATGTTTTCTGCAAAATTTCCCTCTTTTACGGACTTGCTATGTACAGTGCTACTGGTTTTTTACTAAACTGATCAAAATCAATGTGTAACATGATTGATTTAGACAGATACACCGTGTAAGCATGAAACCCACCACAAAAAAAATATGTTTTGGCATGAGGATCCTTAGTAAGACTGTTTGAAGATATAGCTGCAGGAAATTATTTTCATTAATGATTCATCTACTGTGATTTTTACGAATTGGATACATTGTTTGGCCTATGAAATATCAATACTGAATACTGACCACAGAGCCTTGTATAACTTCTCATGATAAAATTAACCAGATAAAGGAGCAAATCTGTTTATTGATAAGCTGAAAAAATGATTTATTTTCTTATTGCTTCAAAAATAACTTGTTGCTGATCATTTTTTAATTAACTGATGGAACATTTTATTGCCAAAATCTTACATGACCCTCATTTAATTGCTCGTTGTTTCAGCTGATACTGAATTTTAGTGGTGCATATTTTCAGACACTAATTAATCAAATAACCAGAAACTATCTGACACACACTAGATGCTGTGGGCAGTTGGTGATCCAGTCTTGACTGAGGTATATAAATTATTATAATGTCATAAGTGTAAAAACAAAAAAAA
>NW_024660708.1:0-241 GCF_008729295.1 Plectropomus leopardus | reverse complement strand
TTGCAGAAGACAAAGCAGCAAAGTGCAGGAGATAAACAGATAATTCAAGAAGGGAAAGTCCACACGCAGAACACGGTTGTCAGTTAAATTAAATCTCAACAGTCGAAGTTAAATCGTACTTAACTTTTTTTTTCTGAGAAAATTGGAAAGGAAAGGTAAAAAAAAGTTACAAAAAATCAAACAAGCAACGACATAACCTGAACAGAAAGTCCCTAAAAAAATCATACTGACTCTGTAACAT
>NW_024660707.1:0-859 GCF_008729295.1 Plectropomus leopardus | reverse complement strand
TTTTTTTTTATTGCGGATTCAGTTATAATTTATAAATTTGTATTGTGATTTTTAATTGTGAGGTAAATGGAGGATTATTTTTCCCTCTGCACATACTAATCAAGGGGTTATAGGCTATTGAATGGTTTTATACTACAGTGTACTACTCACATCTCAGCACCTATCCTGTTCTATAGGGCCATAAAACAGTTCGACGCTGTAAAACGAGCTCCTGCTATTGCTGCAACCAAATAACTCTCAAAATGCTCGAATCTACATTAGCGCATTTGTACGGCGCTATTTATTTATTGTTGCCACCGAGCTTAGTGTGACTGTAATTTATAGAACGTTTTAAGTCTGATATAGCGGCTTTTGGTGTGCGTATTTGGTGTGGTCGTCAGTGGTAATAATGTAATACTGCTGTACTTTGATGGCAGTTACCACTCTGGTTTTTAATTAAGAACTTACATGATTCTGGCACCATAAATTTGCAGTTGCGCATGGAGTGGACAGCAGCATGAAAGAGGACACAAAGCAGAACCTCCTCACGTCCAACTGGAAAGATATTTCAAAGTGGCTGCCAAGAGCAAATTAGTTGTGTCGCCCCAGTGGCTCCTGATTAGTGCAATAAGGAAACCCGCTAGCATGTCTTCTGTCCCGCAGCATTCAACACTCATACCTGTTTGCAATATAATAACAGGCTCCAGGGTTGCAATCAATTGGAGGACAATTTAGTGCCGAAAGTGCAGGCTGTAGTTTAGACATGTGTAAAGACCAGGTAAAATAAAATCGCAGTCAGTTCCTTGTGTGTGTGTGTGTGTGTGTGTGTGTGTGCTGTTGTTCAGAAGGCAGGAGAGCGGAGAGGTCTACTGTCATGAAA
>NW_024660706.1:0-333 GCF_008729295.1 Plectropomus leopardus | reverse complement strand
ATTATTATTACATAATTAACACACAGAGACATTTGTTTATTATTTAAACATTACTCTGTAGTGTCATTGACTATTTATACAAACACACTGGCACTGAAACAAAACCACAGACACACTCACATGGCAGTGCTCTGTGTTTTCTGTGTGTGTGTGTGTGTGTGTGTGTGTCTGTGTGTGTGTGTGTGTGTGTGTGTGTGTGTGTGTGTGTGTGTGTGTGTGTGTGTGTGTGTGTCTGCTGTGGCTGTATATTTGTGTCAGTGTGTCAGGCCCGGTCCCTGTGATGAGCTGTGGTACTGATGTGCTGTAACACAATGCCTGTTGGATTAATTGAAA
>NW_024660705.1:0-207 GCF_008729295.1 Plectropomus leopardus | reverse complement strand
ATCTATAATTTTTTATTACTCGATTAATATAACAATGAATTTACCAAAAATAACATTTTAAAACTTGTTATATTTCATCTTCAGTCATGACAGAGTGTGTTTTACAATCTGATATAGAGTGTCTCCAAGATAAAATTAATGCAAGAGCTTGTTTTATGATGAATGTAGTGCAATCTAAATTTAGCAATTCAATAGCAAAATGAATAA
>NW_024660704.1:0-405 GCF_008729295.1 Plectropomus leopardus | reverse complement strand
TCAGATAACGTGATGCAGGAAACGAGATGAAGGAGAGAAAAACAAGAGAAAAAAAACAAACATGTTGACTGGATGATTCATGTTGTAATCGATCTCCCGCACAATTAATGAATTAACTGTACTTGAACCAGCTAAAGTTGCCCGTAATCTCGCTTTGTGGTATGCTATCACATTGGTAATAGTGACCCATGTTGTTTTGACACTCAAACTTTGTAGGACTGAGCTCTTAGTGAAGTGAGGTGGCTCTTAAAAGAGCCGTTGTGGTTTGTGGAGCAGCAGATAATTTAAGCTCTCTCTCCGCGGATACGACGGGCCAGCTGGATGTCTTTGGGCATGATGGTGACTCTCTTGGCGTGGATGGCGCACAGGTTGGTGTCCTCGAAGAGGCCGACCAGGTAAGCCTCG
>NW_024660703.1:0-302 GCF_008729295.1 Plectropomus leopardus | reverse complement strand
GTGTGTGTGTGTGTGTGTGTGTGTGTGTGTGTGTGTGTGTGTGTGTAGACACACAAATGACAAAGACAGCGTTTCTGAAACTGGTAATATTACATTTTTGACCCTTTGATTTCTTTTATCACTAGCAGCACTTTTTGATTTGGACAAATTTTGTTCCATAAGTTTGGCCACAGACATTTTTTAGTTAGCGTTCATGCCATAAGAAAGCACCACTAAGCAAATTGACAATCACAGTATGTTTTAAACTGCTTAGTGAATATCTAAGAACGTTAGAAACTGGTTATTTTGCAACGTTACAAAAA
>NW_024660702.1:0-314 GCF_008729295.1 Plectropomus leopardus | reverse complement strand
TACATATGTGTGTGTGTGTGTGTGTGTGTGTGTGTGTGTGTGTGTGTGTGTGTGTGTGTAAAAAAGAAAAGAACAAATATTTAATATAAAAATATGAATGGAATGGAATGTAAAAAATACCAAAAAATTACAAACAAAACTTACTTATTTACACCACTGGATCAACAACCCAGTAATGTTTTGCATCTGACTAATCTCTGAGTTGTAAAATAAATGACTATTTATTTAGTTGTTATTCTTTGGGCCTTCTGCAGTCTACTCAGTGGTTAGATTGGGTAGGTTTAAAGGCACACTATGCAACATTTTCCAAAAAA
>NW_024660700.1:0-263 GCF_008729295.1 Plectropomus leopardus | reverse complement strand
GTGTGTGTGTGTGTGTGTGTGTGTGTGTGTGTGTGTGTAGATGTAAAGCATATTGATTTTAATGCAAAGCAGCGTTTGTAAGGTCCACAGCCAGTGTGTTTCAGTCTCTCTCAGGGCTCAGCCTTATTAGAACATATCAGTGTTCGTGCCACATAACTAAGGACCCAGTTTCAGTGCCAGCCTTTTCCTTTTGTTCAAGAAACTAAGATGTACACACAAACAAACACACAGTGGAGAGGTTGAGGCTCATATTAAGTGATAGT
>NW_024660699.1:0-840 GCF_008729295.1 Plectropomus leopardus | reverse complement strand
AGTGTGTGTGTGTGTGTGTGTGTGTGTGTGTGTGTGTGTGTGTAAGGGACAGGAGGGCAGTAAGGGGCACAATGTGCTGACAGCAGCCCGGCCCTCGGAGCACAGCAGATGGTTGGGACAGGACTCGCTGTGGCTCCAGATCAGAACCTCAGCTCTCAAAGTAACAAGCTCTGAATAAAATTAGCTTTCAGGTTTCAGGTAACTTTGTCAACTATTTTATTATTGACCCCACTTTTGACAAGGATAATCCCAAAATGGTAATGTTTAGCAGGTGCGATGTTTACCGTGTTAATCATTTAGCGCGTCAGCATTTCAACATTTACTAATCAGCAAAAAACACAAAATACAGCCTTGAATTTCATGGCAGCTGAAAAATGTCACTCAATTTAACATGAACCAAAGAGACTCAAAATGACCACAAAGACACAGACGAGACAAACAGAGATGCAAAGAAACTGCAAAGAAACACAAAATGAAAATGGGCAAAACAACCCCAAAGAGACACAAAAAGACTAAAAGGACGTCCCCTGGAGCTGAAACCACCTGTCAGTCGCAGACTGTCCTCCATCTGCCGCTCATCTTACAACTCTCAGTTTTCGATGAGTTTTGTAGCCTATGTCTCTCTTCTCCTATTCTGTTCATCCCCAGCATCTCTGTATTCTTCTTCTAGTACCAACCTTACAGGTGTGAGAGCTTTGCAAGTTTCTTCATGTACGGCATGTCATCTAACATCTCACTGAAAAGACGAAGGCCAGTCACCTTAGATATTTCTGGCCTTTTTCTGTCCCTCACACACACACACACACACACACACACACACACACACACACACACACACAC
>NW_024660698.1:0-7324 GCF_008729295.1 Plectropomus leopardus | reverse complement strand
A
This sequence comes from Plectropomus leopardus, assembly GCF_008729295.1. Lineage (NCBI taxonomy): Eukaryota > Metazoa > Chordata > Actinopteri > Perciformes > Serranidae > Plectropomus > Plectropomus leopardus. Next base: position 7,323 of record NW_024660698.1, on the reverse strand, counting down.
GCACAGTTGTTGAAGAAGTAATCAGGTGTTTACTCTGTAGAAGTGGGTATGGTGCCGCATCCAAATGCTTAGTGATGGAGGAAGTATTCGGACTGCCCATATGTAAAAGTATTAACTATTAAAAAGAAAGAATAGTAAAACAAACAAGAAAATGACCTCTCTCTCTCTTTATATATATAGATATTTTTTAAGCATATGTAATAACCAATGTTTACTTACTTTTTGGGACTTTGTGGTACAATTATTGCCAAATTGCTTATTGTGGTTTTTCTTGTGATTTTGAAAGAAATTAAACCAATTTTCTCTGGTTTCAGAGGTTTGAATGCTAGTGACATCTGAATGCACGACAAGAAAACTGATGGCAATCCAGGTGTTAAAGGTTAGCCTATGCAAGTATAATCAGGAAGATGTAAAGGAAATTATCCAAAGTACTCTAAGCAAAATGTCCCTTGTGACTGTCAACACAAAGGAAGATTTCATCAACAGAGTGAGAACTTTTTGTCCTTGACATCCTCAGCCTCATTTTTAAATGTACTGCAGGTAGATGACTTTGGGGATTTTTTAAGACTTTGAGGCTTTTTAAAGAGAGACCTACATTCTCCCTAACCTGTCCTTATTCCTGTTTGTCCCACAAAACCTACAGAACTCTGTTTATGATATAAGGAAGTGTAGCCATACTAAAAGCAGCCTGATATAACCAGGAAAGTTATACTAAAATGAGTAAAATGTTTAGATTGAAAAGGCTCAGTTCAAAGAGTAAAAATTTGAATCAGAAATATTTTATTGATCCCTGGGAGGAATTTGGAATCTATAAGCACAGGTTTTTAATACACCTCCAAAGTGAGAATTTGTGTGTGCATATTAGGCACTGATACCTTATATTGAAAAAATGAGAATAATTTGAGGAAAGACTGCAGAAATAAACATTTTGTTTCATGATTATATACAATTATTAAGCGAATAAATTAAAACAAAGCTCTATAGATGCTTGGAAATAGATGTAATACCTGCCACACAGAAGTCACAAACAGAAATGTAATTATTTTCTCCGTAAAGAAAACTCTAAAAATCATAATAACGGTACAAAGTATATTCACCTTTTGCCTTAAACAAAATATAGCTTATAAAATATAGCAACTAACAGTGAGGTAGAGCTGAAAAAGCAAGCACTGCAAGGTAAGGTTGTAGGTAAGCTAACTTGACATCTCAATAATAAATGTTGTTTTTGGTGATCATGTTTTAAAGGAATAGTTTGACATATACAAAAAATACTTTTTGCACTTTCTAAAAAAAACGAACATGCAACTAAAGTCAGCACGGCTTAGCTTAGCGTTGCATAAAGACAAGAAAATTAGGGTTAACGGAAGGTAAGTAAATCTGTAAAGCTCAATTATTAACTTGTACTTTATTTAATTCGTACAGTTAAACTAAGTGTCAAAACTACATTTTGTCATTTTATGGGGGTTATGATTCAGACTATTTTTTGCCTCGTACCAGTAACTTCCTTTAGTCTCCACTGGTTCACGGGCAACAGTCAAGAAATAGTCCCGCACATAGCCCACCTTAACATGATGTCTTGTTGTTTTAAAGACATAACATGTTGCACTTAGTTTATAGCTGTTTGCCACAGTGTTTGTCTTGATATGACAGCCAGACATGTTGTTTTTTCTTTTCACCGGATTTATCGACAATAAGAAAATATAGAATAACATTTGTTATTTCTAAATAACAATAAAGTCATAATCAAAGGATAAAGTAGTTTCAATATTTTTTAGCAATTTTCTTACCTATATAAAATATGGTAACCTACTTATGTATCATAAACAGCTATTTGGTTATAACTTTTACAATATACTATACATTCCCATGCTAGCTGGTGGAACTGGAGCGTGACTTGTGGATGCTGACTTTCTTGCGGGTGTTGTCGCTGCAGCGCTCCATGATGAGCTCCGCACTTGGACGGGGAGGGATGACTGGAGCCTCCTTCTTCAGCTCGCTCTCCGAACTGGAGCTGGACGTCTCGGGAATGTTGTCTGTTGATTACAAATGACACAATTATTAGATCTTGTGCATGGGTGGATCACTGAAAGGGCCTTCTGGGCACAGGCCCCAGGGACCCAAATTAGTACTGACCAGGAAGAGACTCAAAATGAGCAAAAAGAGACACTAAAAGACTTCAAGGAGATACAAAATGATCACAAAGTGACACAGAACGACCAAAAAAGTTACAAAATTACTTCAGAGAGACCCAAAAGACTTTACAAGATACAACATTTAGATCTAAGTGACAGCCACAGACTAAACTGCCCTGGAAACATGTCAGTCTGAAACACTTTCATTACCCTGGTTTTTCCTCTCCATCAGCGGCGACTTTGCAGTGTTCTTGGAGTTCCTGTGCGGCTCTGCAATGCGGCTGCCCTTCTGCTGGAGGTATCGACGGCTGTTCCTGCGGTAGGTGTCCTGGCTGAGCCGCTGGCGGGACTTGTTGTGGATGCTCTTGGCATTTCGGATGGTGGACCTGAGACATGAAAAAGGACACAGGGACTTGAATGGTAAGTAGAGTGTGTGGGTGTTGATCCTACAATAGTTCGTCTGCTTTCAGAGTGAATCTCAGATGTTGGAGATGTCTGATTTTTTTTTTTTTTTATCAATTTTTTGTATTTTTTAATACTTAAAATGACAAACTTTGAACTCTTTACTCTTGAGTTACATTATTTTACTTGAGCAGTTTTTATCAATGCCTATTTCTACTTCTGCTCTGCTGCATTTCAGGCTTAAATATCGATACTTTTTACTCCTCTGCATTTGAGGTTTTTGCACTGATTAAGATTTTTGCTCAAAAACATATAAAATGTCCAAGTAGAGCTAAAACAATTAATCATTTATTACTAAAAAATAACCATTAGATTAGTCCATAATGAAAAAAAATAGGAGTCAATAGTTCACGAGCTCCACCTCAACCAACTACAACAGTTAAATCCTGCTTTTATATTAATGCAAGTCATAGGGGAGGTTTTTTTTTGCATTTAGTGCTTTTACTTTTAATACTGTAAGTACATTTCTTGATTATAATTACATACTTTTACCGAAGTATATGCAGGATGGTAACTTATAACGGTGTATTTTTACACTGTGGAATGAGTATTTTTACTTAAGTAAAGGATCTGAAAACTTTCTCCAGTACTGAAATGATAAAAACTCATTTGGTCGAAATAATCTGTCTACAAGTACACATATTTAAAGGAACAACTAAAAATATAATAGTTAACATAATACATATAAATACAATTTACTTGTGATTTTTATCAAATAAGAAATGGTATTTGATAGATGTCATCAATTATTTAGGCTTTTAATGGTTGTAATGCAAATGTATTGTCTTAAATTTTGTACTTTTAGTCCCAAAAACAGATACTTGATGGCAGTGTGCAGCAAAGAGGAAATAAATCACACACTGTGGAGCAACAGAGTGAACTTCCCTTTTGTCTTAAGTGACTCAATATAACCGCAGAGAGAAACTATGTGCAAACATCCGTGGATATCAATTTATTACAGTGGAAAAGTAACGTTTTAGAATGAAGTACTTAAAAAATATGTTTTAACAGTAGCACACAGATGAAGTGAATCATGCATTTTTTAGATATCATACTGTAATTAATATATATTAATTACAGTATGATATCTAAAAAATGCATGATTCACTTCATCTGTGTGCTACTGTTAAAACATATTTTTTAAGTACTTCATTCTAAAACGTTACTTTTCCACTGTAATAAATTGATATCCACGGATGTTTGCACATAGTTTCTCTCTGCGGTTATATTGAGTCACTTAAGACAAAAGGGAAGTTCACTCTGTTGCTCCACAGTGTGTGATTTATTTCCTCTTTGCTGCACACTGCCATCAAGTATCTGTTTTTGGGACTAAAAGTACAAAATTTAAGACAATACATTTGCATTACAACCATTAAAAGCCTAAATAATTGATGACATCTATCAAATACCATTTCTTATTTGATAAAAATCACAAGTAAATTGTATTTATATGTATTATGTTAACTATTATATTTTTAGTTGTTCCTTTAAATATGTGTACTTGTAGACAGATTATTTCGACCAAATGAGTTTTTATCATTTCAGTACTGGAGAAAGTTTTCAGATCCTTTACTTAAGTAAAAATACTCATTCCACAGTGTAAAAATACACCGTTATAAGTTACCATCCTGCATATACTTCGGTAAAAGTATGTAATTATAATCAAGAAATGTACTTACAGTATTAAAAGTAAAAGCACTAAATGCAAAAAAAAACCTCCCCTATGACTTGCATTAATATAAAAGCAGGATTTAACTGTTGTAGTTGGTTGAGGTGGAGCTCGTGAACTATTGACTCCTATTTTTTTTCATTATGGACTAATCTAATGGTTATTTTTTAGTAATAAATGATTAATTGTTTTAGCTCTACTTGGACATTTTATATGTTTTTGAGCAAAAATCTTAATCAGTGCAAAAACCTCAAATGCAGAGGAGTAAAAAGTATCGATATTTAAGCCTGAAATGCAGCAGAGCAGAAGTAGAAATAGGCATTGATAAAAACTGCTCAAGTAAAATAATGTAACTCAAGAGTAAAGAGTTCAAAGTTTGTCATTTTAAGTATTAAAAAATACAAAAAATTGATAAAAAAAAAAAAAAATCAGACATCTCCAACATCTGAGATTCACTCTGAAAGCAGACGAACTATTGTAGGATCAACACCCACACACTCTACTTACCATTCAAGTCCCTGTGTCCTTTTTCATGTCTCAGGTCCACCATCCGAAATGCCAAGAGCATCCACAACAAGTCCCGCCAGCGGCTCAGCCAGGACACCTACCGCAGGAACAGCCGTCGATACCTCCAGCAGAAGGGCAGCCGCATTGCAGAGCCGCACAGGAACTCCAAGAACACTGCAAAGTCGCCGCTGATGGAGAGGAAAAACCAGGGTAATGAAAGTGTTTCAGACTGACATGTTTCCAGGGCAGTTTAGTCTGTGGCTGTCACTTAGATCTAAATGTTGTATCTTGTAAAGTCTTTTGGGTCTCTCTGAAGTAATTTTGTAACTTTTTTGGTCGTTCTGTGTCACTTTGTGATCATTTTGTATCTCCTTGAAGTCTTTTAGTGTCTCTTTTTGCTCATTTTGAGTCTCTTCCTGGTCAGTACTAATTTGGGTCCCTGGGGCCTGTGCCCAGAAGGCCCTTTCAGTGATCCACCCATGCACAAGATCTAATAATTGTGTCATTTGTAATCAACAGACAACATTCCCGAGACGTCCAGCTCCAGTTCGGAGAGCGAGCTGAAGAAGGAGGCTCCAGTCATCCCTCCCCGTCCAAGTGCGGAGCTCATCATGGAGCGCTGCAGCGACAACACCCGCAAGAAAGTCAGCATCCACAAGTCACGCTCCAGTTCCACCAGCTAGCATGGGAATGTATAGTATATTGTAAAAGTTATAACCAAATAGCTGTTTATGATACATAAGTAGGTTACCATATTTTATATAGGTAAGAAAATTGCTAAAAAATATTGAAACTACTTTATCCTTTGATTATGACTTTATTGTTATTTAGAAATAACAAATGTTATTCTATATTTTCTTATTGTCGATAAATCCGGTGAAAAGAAAAAACAACATGTCTGGCTGTCATATCAAGACAAACACTGTGGCAAACAGCTATAAACTAAGTGCAACATGTTATGTCTTTAAAACAACAAGACATCATGTTAAGGTGGGCTATGTGCGGGACTATTTCTTGACTGTTGCCCGTGAACCAGTGGAGACTAAAGGAAGTTACTGGTACGAGGCAAAAAATAGTCTGAATCATAACCCCCATAAAATGACAAAATGTAGTTTTGACACTTAGTTTAACTGTACGAATTAAATAAAGTACAAGTTAATAATTGAGCTTTACAGATTTACTTACCTTCCGTTAACCCTAATTTTCTTGTCTTTATGCAACGCTAAGCTAAGCCGTGCTGACTTTAGTTGCATGTTCGTTTTTTTTAGAAAGTGCAAAAAGTATTTTTTGTATATGTCAAACTATTCCTTTAAAACATGATCACCAAAAACAACATTTATTATTGAGATGTCAAGTTAGCTTACCTACAACCTTACCTTGCAGTGCTTGCTTTTTCAGCTCTACCTCACTGTTAGTTGCTATATTTTATAAGCTATATTTTGTTTAAGGCAAAAGGTGAATATACTTTGTACCGTTATTATGATTTTTAGAGTTTTCTTTACGGAGAAAATAATTACATTTCTGTTTGTGACTTCTGTGTGGCAGGTATTACATCTATTTCCAAGCATCTATAGAGCTTTGTTTTAATTTATTCGCTTAATAATTGTATATAATCATGAAACAAAATGTTTATTTCTGCAGTCTTTCCTCAAATTATTCTCATTTTTTCAATATAAGGTATCAGTGCCTAATATGCACACACAAATTCTCACTTTGGAGGTGTATTAAAAACCTGTGCTTATAGATTCCAAATTCCTCCCAGGGATCAATAAAATATTTCTGATTCAAATTTTTACTCTTTGAACTGAGCCTTTTCAATCTAAACATTTTACTCATTTTAGTATAACTTTCCTGGTTATATCAGGCTGCTTTTAGTATGGCTACACTTCCTTATATCATAAACAGAGTTCTGTAGGTTTTGTGGGACAAACAGGAATAAGGACAGGTTAGGGAGAATGTAGGTCTCTCTTTAAAAAGCCTCAAAGTCTTAAAAAATCCCCAAAGTCATCTACCTGCAGTACATTTAAAAATGAGGCTGAGGATGTCAAGGACAAAAAGTTCTCACTCTGTTGATGAAATCTTCCTTTGTGTTGACAGTCACAAGGGACATTTTGCTTAGAGTACTTTGGATAATTTCCTTTACATCTTCCTGATTATACTTGCATAGGCTAACCTTTAACACCTGGATTGCCATCAGTTTTCTTGTCGTGCATTCAGATGTCACTAGCATTCAAACCTCTGAAACCAGAGAAAATTGGTTTAATTTCTTTCAAAATCACAAGAAAAACCACAATAAGCAATTTGGCAATAATTGTACCACAAAGTCCCAAAAAGTAAGTAAACATTGGTTATTACATATGCTTAAAAAATATCTATATATATAAAGAGAGAGAGAGGTCATTTTCTTGTTTGTTTTACTATTCTTTCTTTTTAATAGTTAATACTTTTACATATGGGCAGTCCGAATACTTCCTCCATCACTAAGCATTTGGATGCGGCACCATACCCACTTCTACAGAGTAAACACCTGATTACTTCTTCAACAACTGTGCT
>NW_024660697.1:0-644 GCF_008729295.1 Plectropomus leopardus | reverse complement strand
ACGTGTGTGTGTGTGTGTGTGTGTGTGAGTGTGTGTGTGTGTGTGTGTGTGTGTGTGTGTGTGTGTGTGTGTGGTTCAGGATGTTTTTGGATTCAATCATGATCATATTTTTACAGACATGAGATTAAACTTTTCGGTGAAATTCTGTTTTTTAAATAAAGACGTGACGAAGGTGAAAATGTGCGGCAGTCAGCGCTCGGAGGAGGAGGACGCCGTCCGTCGTGTGTCCGTCACACACTCACAGACACGAGGACGCTCGCTCAGCTGACGACAACGACCGAAAATCAGTGATTTTATCAAAATACTGGAAAATATTTTATTAAGCATTTGAACTTTTAGAACGTCTGCAGAGTAACGCTCCAAAAACAGCAGGGTCATTTCACCACTGACCTCTGACCTCTGACCTCCAGATATCTGAATGAAAATGGGCTCCGAGGTTAACCCACAAGGCCCTGATCACTGACATCATCACCGCGTGACCACAGACACATTAAGTCAGTCTGAGTCCTCATCAAGACAATCTGAAATTAAACAAAATTCGTCGTTTAATAATCCTAAAAATAATACAACGTAACGTAACACAGAATAATTATAATATAGTAGAATAAAACACAAAACTCCGTCTGTAATATAACACACTCCAT
>NW_024660696.1:0-460 GCF_008729295.1 Plectropomus leopardus | reverse complement strand
AGGCAGGCAGGCTAGTGTTAAAATAAGCTACAGTGTGTGTGTTCATGGTGATGAAGGAGCATGTCACAAAGTGACAGTGTGGCTCACTGATGTGCTTTTAATAGTTTTTGGGCGACACTGGTGTTCGAGGCACGGAGGAAAAAAGAGGAGTGTTTGAAAAGCACTCTGACTCATTTTGTACGAGCATCAAAGCACGTTTCTGCAGACTCATCCGTAGGAGTGGAAATTAGTCTGCTCTTATTTTAGACAGTTTTCTGTGTGTAGCTGAGCATTGAAAGCTCCACAAGGACGTTTTGGCTCTGCCACAACAGAAATGGAGGATGCACCCTCACTACACCTGTTTTTAACCCTTTGAAACATCGATTGTACCTGAAAAATTACCTGAAATTCAGCAAAAATAAATACATTAAAAAATAAAAATTGAATTAACAAAGAACATAAAAAAACCTACACAAACAAT
>NW_024660695.1:0-273 GCF_008729295.1 Plectropomus leopardus | reverse complement strand
ACACACACACACACACACACACACACACACACACACACAGATCACTGACTGACAGCCACTAAATGTTTGAGATTCAGCGTCACAAGAATCAAAGACATGAACAAAGACGGTGGATCCACAAATCAAGGCCCACGAACTGTGTGTGTGTGTGTGTGTGTGTGTGTGTGTGTGTGTGTGTGTGCGTGTGTGTGTGTGTGTGTGTGTGTTCAGGATGTGTACTCAGCAGCAGCAGCAGCAGACGAAGTCTCCCTGGTATGCGTACCTGGAGAGAAT
>NW_024660694.1:0-472 GCF_008729295.1 Plectropomus leopardus | reverse complement strand
ACAGTAGACAGAGAGAGGAGTGTGTGTGTGTGTGTGTGTGTGTGTGTCAGCTTAATCTGCCCAGAGAGAGAGGACCGCACGACTCCCAAGAGGCTTATCTTGGTCAGATCCTGTTGCTTGTATGGAAACTCTCAATTCGGTCACATCGTTCCAGTATATAACACACACACACACACACACACACACAAACACACACACACACACACACACTCCCACCCCCACCACCACTGACCTGGATTTGACTGGCTGCTGCCTGCGGGATCCACCCACATGGACTTCGACGGGCCTGCTGGCTGTCGGATGTTTCTGCTGAGAGGGAAATAACAGTTTTTTTTCTTTACTAATATACTTTTATAAAATGCTGTTTTAACAGATTATGAGCAATTCAAGTAAAAGTACTGCAAGCAGTAAAACCATTGGTAGCATTAGAAATAAGAGCAGTGATGAAAGTAGCAGCAGTGATGATGATGAT
>NW_024660693.1:0-253 GCF_008729295.1 Plectropomus leopardus | reverse complement strand
GCCGGCCTCACAGAAACAAGAGAGGTGTGACTTTAACACAACAGCATTGGCCTCAAGTGTGACATGAAACATGCATGTCAGCAGCTCTTTCTAAATGATAACAACAACATCCTCTCTGGCTCCTGGATCTCATTGGTTTGTGGAAAAAAATGTTTTGGTTTTGTTTTTTAAAAAAAAGCCTTTAAAAAACAATTTTTTCCACAAACAAATCATTTTGGCCCTTGTTTCTTTGGCATTTTTTTTTCTTTGAAAA
>NW_024660692.1:0-652 GCF_008729295.1 Plectropomus leopardus | reverse complement strand
CCCCTCCCCCGCCTGTCTCCGCTCCATTAATTATTCGCGGGCCAATCACAGGGGACAGTGACAGGTGAGAGGACAGCTTGGTGTCCGTCCAGCTTTCACAGACGACGTCCGCGCTGATAAAGAGACGGGACGGGTTTCTCTTTAAAGACGTTTTCTGACGTCCTCGATCCGTTAACGTCACCGGCAAACAGCGGCGACTCAAACCAGTACAGGGTCATCGAAGACTCCCTGAAACCCGCTGGCACCAGTCACAGAGCTAAATCCGAGCCGTTTACAGTGCACAGCAGGCACCATTTAACCCTTTGAGACCTGGAGCCACATCACTTTTCTGTGCTGCGATTATACTTTTCAAACCTTTGAACTCCGAGCAAATTTCTGTGACTTCTCTCAAAAACATGAGACGGCAATGAGCGACTTTGACAAGAAATATTCCAAAAATATTCAAATATTAAATATTAACTTTGAAATCCAGTAAATTATTTTTATAAAGCTAGAGAAAAATATCCAGGGAAAAGAGAAAAAACTGTCCTCTATGGCCCAAAACTGTCCTCGACCAAACTGTCCTCGACCAAACTGTCCTCGACCAAACTGTCCTCTATAGCCCAAAACTGTCCTCTATGGCCCAAACTGTCCTCGACCAAACTGTCCTCTA
>NW_024660691.1:0-333 GCF_008729295.1 Plectropomus leopardus | reverse complement strand
ACACACACACACACACACACACACACACACACACACACACACACACAGAGATATACATCTGCATGAGCACAAATTTACATTATATCTTTGTATAAAGTACAATATATAAGGTGTATTGTAATAAAAATGAGTAGATTCCACTGATTAAATGCAGTCTTTCTGCACTGTGAAGAGGGAAAACCTATAGATTTTCGCAAAGTTTGTGATGAATGACAGTTTGTTTCTTCATGCAAAATAGATTTTGGGTTAAAATTCAATCAAGCTGCTTTATTTTAGGGTTTTAGTGAAGGCGGATCATTTTTTAACCTTAGGACGAATATATGAACATTTATA
>NW_024660690.1:0-209 GCF_008729295.1 Plectropomus leopardus | reverse complement strand
TGTGTGTGTATGATTATGTCTGACAGGATATTGTGTGTGTGTGTGTTTGTGTGTGGTCAAAGGGTGTGAGTAGATGTGAGCGCAGGATTATGTGTGTGTTATTTTGGGCTCTATGACAATATAACGAGAGGATTAGACAAACTTTTCCTGTTTCTAAGATGATGTTTTAGCCCAGTTGACCCGTTTACCTTCATATATAAACACACACA
>NW_024660689.1:0-437 GCF_008729295.1 Plectropomus leopardus | reverse complement strand
AGCAGTGTGTGTGTGTGTGTGTGTGTGTGTGCGTGTGTGTGTGTGTGAGGAGCCGGCACAATGGGCAGGCAGCACAGCAGACTGTTGGGGTGCACGGCCAACACATGCACAGGGCGCCATACAGCACAACCCTGCACACACACACATCCGTGCACACACACGCAGGTGAAGCATGATAAAAAAATGTACATAATCTGCCTTTACACATGCAAAATACTCACGCTGGTTTTGTGTCGAAGAGTCAAGGCAGCAACATGACGTGACATAACAGCGCTGACGTGTGAAGGATTCCTCAGGGGGACGCTGTCCTGCACAAACATGGGACCCTTTACCTGCAGCCGTGTGCACACACCTGTAAAGAAACATGTAGGGGAGAGCGGGGTCAGCGGCGACATTTTTGAATCGACATGAAATGACCTTTATTTTTTTAAAAAAAT
>NW_024660688.1:0-412 GCF_008729295.1 Plectropomus leopardus | reverse complement strand
TCAGCAGCTACATTGACTGTGACAGGTCACAGTCAATGTAGCTGCTGATCACTGACATATCCCAGACTGTCAGCAGCTACACTCACACACTGACATATCCCAGACTGTCAGCAGCTACACTCACACACTGACATATCCCAGACTGTCAGCAGCTACACTCACACACTGAGCATGGAGGAGACTGACAATAATTCATTTTTTGTTGTTTTTTTTCATCTATAAACATAGTGGCCTCATGACAAAAACCTGGCATTCAAAGGGTTAAAATTATGAAAATTAATAAATATTTGATATTTATTATTAGGACTGATGTACAACAATAACATTTTTCCATTAGGGATATTTTATATTCACAATTTTCAGTTTGTGCAGTTTTGAAGGATTTTGTATCGTCTGTAAAGGTGAGAACGTG
>NW_024660687.1:0-1034 GCF_008729295.1 Plectropomus leopardus | reverse complement strand
GCCACTGCCAGAAGATCTGGATTCTAGAGGACTCATAAGATGCAAGAGAAACTGATGAATAACTACGACAAAGACCATTAAGAGCTTAAAAAACTATTACAAGGGTCTTAAAATTTATTCTAATTAACAATGGGAGGCAATGCAGAGACTTAAATATTGGTGTAATATTGTTCTATTCCTGACTCTCATCAGCTCACATGCAGCTGAGTTTCAGTCCGTCTATACACCTTATTCTCCCTACTTTAAAAATGTTAATGGGTGCAACTAGATTGTTTAAGTAGCTGTAAGCTAGTACTGTCTATAGTTGACTCCAGTGACTAATCATGAAGGTTTACCAACGACCTTCAATTTAGTTTTTTTTGTTGTTGGTTTTTTTTTTTTATCTAATATTAAATTGCCATTTTCTAAAACTACCTTTCAGAGATCTGGTATCTTTTGTGCTGTTCACAGCTGTACTAACAACCGAAGAATAGTTTGACACCCCAAGTAAAATGCACTGTCCCAAACGGAATCAGTACGGGACGTGATTTGAGAGTGTAGAACTTTTTTTCAGCGTTACAATGAACAAAGTGCAGATTTTCTTGCAATTTTTGTGAACCAATTGACTGTTTTGGGGTTATTTCAAAGACCAAAACAACAATCAGTGAATTAAAAAGGTAACTGACAGAATAACACATGGTGGAAATGAACAAGAATATGTATTATAAATGTAAAAAAAAAAACCCAAATAAAGAGTGCAAACTTTGAAAAAAAGTGCCTCCAGATTGTTTGTGCATCCAATTTTGACAGCAAACAGAAAAAGGTCTTGGTCATTACCCTGAAATTATGGATGTTGGTTGACATCAGTTTGATTCTCAGCAGCTCCACATGTCCATGCATCTTTTAGATATTCAGACTGGTGGATTATTCATTTCAGAGGAGATTCCACATGTATGTGACCTCATGCTGGTTCAGGCTACACTGTTGTCCTAATTTTTTAGTAGAGAAATTTAGGTTATCTCCCCCCTCCCCCCTTTGGTCATGGTAGTGATTTT
>NW_024660686.1:0-542 GCF_008729295.1 Plectropomus leopardus | reverse complement strand
ACTTGTTAGCAAAGTAATGTGTGATGAATCCTTTTATACATCATATTATGCTGTTATGGAACACAGAAAGCTATCAAAACAAATATTTTCAGGCGTACTTCTCGGAATTACCACATAAAGAAGAAAAACATCTCACACCGTTTCCAGCACAGAGCTGTGTGTGTGTGTGTGTGTGTGTGTGTGTGCGCGTGTGTAGGCCAGCTGTGTATTCAATGAGAAGGCGTTGAGTAATTTCGTGTTTTGTTTGCAATAGTACGCCTCTCACCTACTGAAGTACGGTAAAATGGAGAATTTCGCTTCTTCTCTCTACCCTCCAGAGGATGAGAGGTGGGCTGATTGGCTCTCTGCCACAAAACCTGTTCAAACATAACTTCTGACATCATATATGTAGGGGAAAAAGAAAAAATCTGCATGTGGGATGAGTATACATGTATGACATATATGATATACATAGATGTGGAGGTAGATCATTTAGAAAATGTTAACTCTCTCCTTCATATCATATGGCTTCCACACATGATAATCTCTTTTCTCTACATATT
>NW_024660685.1:0-424 GCF_008729295.1 Plectropomus leopardus | reverse complement strand
TAGTTACATTCAGACTGTTCAGGTCCAAAAATGCTCCATTGAAACCCATTCAAACTGACATTTTTGATCCCACAGCCACTTTATTTTATATTACTTTATATTAACACATTTACTTTTTTAATTTTATTTTCCTTTTTAAAAAGAACAAAAAACAACAAACAAAGAGGAGTATGGATGTAATGCTGAAAAACTTTCTGTAATCAGCAGCAAACAAACGTAATGTCAAGAATCTCTGCAATACCCTGAAAAATAAAAGTAAATTAAAAACACATTAAGAGGGTGAGGTGTTACCTCTGTCACCCGGCGCTCCTTCCTGTCCCTGCAGGCCTCTGGCACCTTGAGCTCCTCTGGCTCCTTTCGCTCCAGCTTTTCCTGCTTTACCCTGAAAGGTGGAGGAACACACAGGGGTCAGCTAGTCCTGAAC
>NW_024660684.1:0-657 GCF_008729295.1 Plectropomus leopardus | reverse complement strand
CAGCAGCTACACTCACACACTGACATATCCCAGACTGTCAGCAGCTACACTCACACACTGACATATCCCAGACTGTCAGCAGCTACACTCACACACTGAGGAGGAGGAGACTAACATCATTCATCATTTCATTTAAAAACATAGTGCCATCATGACAAAAACCTGGCATTTAAAGGGTTAAAATTCAGCAAATTAATGAATATTTGATATTCCTGATCAGGACTGATGTTGGTTAAAAAATAAACTCAATCAAAGTAAAAAATCATATTACTGTATAATGTTTATTGAAGCTTGATTTTGAAAAGCACATTTTGTGTGCAGTGATATGTGTGTGTGTGTGTGTGTGTGTGTGTGTGATATTAAAGTGGCACTAAAGGGTTAAATTAAATGAAAAGGAGATTTCCTCAAAATCTGCAGCTTTCAACTTTGTCTCCGCATTTCGGACTGCAGGTTCTCCTCCAAACCTGAAGTCCAGCAGGGAGGAGCAGGAGGAGGAGCAGGAGGAGGAGGAGAGAACTACGAAGGAGACGATGAGACCTCCATTGCTGAGCCGGTCACCTCCTGCAGGAGGAGGAGCGGGAGGAGCAGCCACATACAACAGGTTTGTGTTTATTCAAATGTTTGTACGCCAGAAAATATTCAGATTCATAAACCAGC
>NW_024660683.1:0-311 GCF_008729295.1 Plectropomus leopardus | reverse complement strand
AATCATAAATATCAAATATTCATTAATTTTCAGAATTTTAACCCTTTTAAATGTCAGGTTTTTCAGTATATATTATTCTAATATACTACATGCTAAGTTGATTTTATTTAATTATATTTTTTTATGATCACAGTCTGAGATTTGTCAGTGATTAACTACAGCTTTGATTGTGACAGTGCACCTAGTGTGTATTTTATAATTGCATGTATTTCCTCCATATGCCAAATATGGTCAAAATGACCTCATCAGGTGGAAAATAGTCAAACTGACAAATTCAGAGTCAAAAGCCCAGAATGACACCCAGAAATAAT
>NW_024660682.1:0-220 GCF_008729295.1 Plectropomus leopardus | reverse complement strand
CACTGACATATCCCAGACTGTCAGCAGCTACACTCACACACTGACATATCCCAGACTGTCAGCAGCTACACTCACACACTGACATATCCCAGACTGTCAGCAGCTACACTCACACACTGACATATCCCAGACTGGGATTATCTGCTGAGCATGAAGTATATAGAATATAATTCATTTTTTGTGTTTGGGGGGGAGTCCATCTAAAAACACAGTGGCGTAA
>NW_024660681.1:0-322 GCF_008729295.1 Plectropomus leopardus | reverse complement strand
GATGGACACGACCTCTCAGAGGAGGAAAGCGACTGGATGGATAGCAGACAGACAGACAGGCGGAGACAGTGCATGGAGACGGGCGTCACTGATACACACCAGAAACACCAGAGGAAGACACAAAAGTGTAATGTTTATTTCAAACTCAGGCCGCTCTCTGTGGACGTCTCTCAGTGAGTCAGTACGAGCTACCTCAGCAGCAGCAGCAGCAGCAGCGTGGGGAGGAATATGAAATGTGTGTGTGTGTGTGTGTGTGTGTGTGTGTGTGTGTGTGAGTGTGTGTGTGTGAGCAGTTAGCAGTCAGTCTCCCTGGTGAGATGGC
>NW_024660680.1:0-307 GCF_008729295.1 Plectropomus leopardus | reverse complement strand
ACATGCTATTTCCACTAGGTGACCTGTCACAGTCAATGTAGCTGCTGATCACTGGCATATCCCAGACTGTCAGCAGCTACACTCACACACTGACATATCCCAGACTGTCAGCAGCTACACTCACACACTGACATATCCCAGACTGTCAGCAGCTACACTCACACACTGACATATCCCAGACTGTCAGCAGCTACATTCACACACTGACATATCCCAGACTGGGATTATCTGCTGAGCATGAAGTATATAGAATATAATTAATTTTTTGTGTTTGGGGGGGAGTCCATCTAAAAACACAGTGGCGTAA
>NW_024660679.1:0-270 GCF_008729295.1 Plectropomus leopardus | reverse complement strand
TGACTATTTTCCACCTGATGAGGTCATTTTGACCATATTTGGCATATGGAGGAAATACATGCTATTTCCACTAGGTGACCTGTCACAGTCAATGTCTGTCACAGACTGTCAGCAGCTACACTCACACACTGACATGTCCCAGACTGTCAGCAGCTAAAAATTTTTTTTCATTTTTTGCGTTTTTTTTTTTTAATGTAAAAATGGCATCGAGACAAAAGCCTGGCATTCAAAGGGTTAAAATTATGAAACTTAATGAATATTTGATATTTA
>NW_024660678.1:0-416 GCF_008729295.1 Plectropomus leopardus | reverse complement strand
TGTGTGTGTGTGTGTGTGTGTGTGTGTGTGTGTGTGTGTGTGTGTGTGTGTTAAAGTGAGACAAAAATAGAACAGATGTTTGCAAGAAAGCAAGACTTTCAAAAAGGCAGGGCAAGGGAACTATAGTAATGTATTAACAGTTCCTTAAGCTGTATTTTTAGGAAGTGGATTTCCCAAACACCAAACCAGCAAAACATACTGCCAGTTTTGTTTGATTTCTTTCAAAACCATGCAAATAAAGGCAATAAGCAACTTAGCAAGTATTCGTAAAAGGTGACAAGAAAATGACCGGAAAAACAGCTGAGACACAGAGAGACAGAGAGAGAGAGGGAAAAAAGAGAGTCACTGGAAAATTATCCAAAATAAATGTAAAAATAAAAACTATTTTCATAATTATTCAATTATATAACCAAAAT
>NW_024660677.1:0-222 GCF_008729295.1 Plectropomus leopardus | reverse complement strand
AACTGTGTGTGTGTGTGTGTGTGTGTGTGTGTGTGTGTGTGTGTGTGTGTTTACCTTGGAGGGGCCCAGTCGTGTCTCGTGCAGTCCAGCAGGGTTCCCACGTACGTCTTGTTTCTCCAGGTGACGTTAACCACCAGCATGCCTGCAGACGCACACACACACACACACACACACGCACACACACACACACACACACACACACAGTTATACTCATGTTGAAAA
>NW_024660676.1:0-1060 GCF_008729295.1 Plectropomus leopardus | reverse complement strand
GCTGTGGGACATTTAGTGAAGAGTCTCTTTTAATGTGTTTGTTGTTTTAATATTTGATGCTGCATATTGTTCATCAGCTCCCTACAGCTCGTTGTAAGGCTCAGGGAGGGAGAGATTGAGTTATAAGTTAAAAATAGAAATTAATAATTTTTTAAGGGAAAAAGTCCTGAAAACTATTTCTATGTATATATTCATCATCATTTGTTTTTTGGTTTTTGTTTTATGTTTTTGCCGCTTTTTGCCTTCACTTTTTTCTGAAAGAAATAGAGCCGCTTTGCTCAAGTTTCAAAGGGTTAATGTCCAGTTGGTCAAAACCATCATATTGTCAGCAACATTAAGTGATGTATCAATTATATGTGTGTGTGTGTGTGTGTGTGTGTGACAGGACTGTTCTCATAGTTGTTGCTGAGAGTGAAAGAAAAAGATAAATTCAAAAGCAGTTTACTTTCTGTCTTTTTACTTTTCTCCATACCTTATTTTGGACGTCGTCTACGGTCTTTTTTTAACTGGTGATGTGAACGATAACGTTGTTATGGTCACACTTCATGTCCTGAATTCTGGTGAATTTTTATTGTAACTTATGGCGGAAATGTCACACAGTCGCCTCATCCTATTTAGGTTTTATGGTAGCGTGCACAGAAAGCCCCTGAGGTCGTGTAACTTTTTATAGTTTATTTTTTGGTCCGCTTCTTGTTGCCTTCTTTTCATGTTTTCCTGTTTTTGAGAGAAACCAAATTATTTCGCTCGGGTTTCAAAGGGTTAATAATGATCACAAACTGCCTCACAGTCTGGATGTGTCACAGGAGGAGTGTGTGTTTGTTCAGAGAGGAAAGTGAAAGTATAGAAACGCGTATGAAACATTTAGAAACTACAGCAGAGTCACACAGACACCAAAACCAGAAATCCAGGTGCTTGAGTCTCCGCCCACTAACGATCAAACCTCTGGACAGTTTGGTGTGTCTAAAAATGCAGCTTCCCCTTTTGCTCGTTGCGGTTTTTCCTCAGACTTTAATTTGACGAGTCCCGGACTCAGACCTGCAGACAGTCCCGATCCCGCACA
>NW_024660675.1:0-434 GCF_008729295.1 Plectropomus leopardus | reverse complement strand
GTGTGTGTGTGTGTGTGTGTGTGTGTGTGTGTGTGTGTGTGTGTGTGTTTAACTACACACGTGAGATATTTCAAGGTTAAACTGTTTACAGTTTCTGATGTAAACATAAAAAAATTGCATCCATGATTGGGAGGGACGGGGCCGAGGGACGGGGCCGAGGTCCAGTGCTGATAAAATGTCCTCTCGGTGATATCACTGTCAGTGTATGATGGATGAGCATTTTATACAACTTTAATATTTGAGTACTCGTAAAAAAAGTCAAAATAATAATATTACTAAATTTGCCCACAACTTAACTTAAAAATAAGCATGAATTTAGTAAAAAAAAAACTACAACAAAATACCTGGAAATAAGAAAAAAACAAAGAAAAAAACAAGTAAAATTTAAAAACAAAAACAAACACAAGACGATGAATACACACACACACACACAC
>NW_024660674.1:0-420 GCF_008729295.1 Plectropomus leopardus | reverse complement strand
AGAAAAATGGATCACGTGTTATAAATTTTGCACAAACATCATCACAGTGTGCTTTGTTTATCGTTTATAAATTGAAGTGGTGAGTCTGTAAATTGTGCACAGTTATTGTCATGGTGTGTGTGTGTGTGTGTGTGTGTGTGTTAAGGTGAAGGAGTGGGTGGAGGCTCTGTTCGACTTCCCCGGTCAGACTGCAGAGGATCTTTCGTTTCACAAGGGGGCGCTGATCCACGTGACGGAGCACATCGACGCTGAGTGGAGGAGAGGAAGACTGGAGGGGAGGGAGGGGATCTACCCGGCCGCCTTCACTCAGCCCTGCCAGGGTACCACACCCACACACACACCCACACACACACCACACACACACACACACACACACGCACACACGCACACACACACCCACACACACACACACACACACAC
>NW_024660673.1:0-385 GCF_008729295.1 Plectropomus leopardus | reverse complement strand
CATTTTGTTCCTCAGACTGAAGCTACAACTAAAAACCACAAAAAACTCTGAATCCTCCACCTCTGAACCTCCGAACCTCTGAACCTCCGAGCCTCTGAACCCTCCACCTCTGAACCTCCGAACCTCCGAACCTCTGAACCTCTGAACCCTCCACCTCTGAACCTCCGAACCTCCGAACCTCTGAACCTCCGAACCGCCGAACCTCCGAACCTCTGAACCTCCGAACCGCCGAACCTCCGAACCGCCGAACCTCCGAACCTCTGAACCCTCCAGCTCTGAACCTCCGAACCTCTGAACCGCCGAACCTCTGAACTGCCGAACCTCTGAACCTCCGAACCTCTGAACCTCTGAACCCTCCACCTCTGAACCTCCGAACCTCTGAACC
>NW_024660672.1:0-385 GCF_008729295.1 Plectropomus leopardus | reverse complement strand
TGTGTGTGTGTGTGTGTGTGTGTGTGTGTGTGTGTGTGTTAGGGGGACTTTTCTATGTGCTCCATCAGTGCCACTGCTGTTTTTCTTCACTTCATTCATCACTGTGCTGAGTAGTGGACTTAAGAGCACCTCTAAGGGATTATAGCAACATTTAACCCTCCTAAATGATAAAAATAAACATTTAGCATGAAGAAACAATAGCAGAACACAATAACATGTTCCTGGCTATAAGTGTGAAGTGGCTTTAAGTGAAAAGCATCATCTCATATATATGATATATTCTGCAATCTTTGGGGTTGTTATTGGCCACTGTATCTTGAAGTCACTCTTAAGAAAGCATTTCAATGTTATAATTGCAGATTTGTTGTTTGGTTAAGATGAAGGG
>NW_024660671.1:0-373 GCF_008729295.1 Plectropomus leopardus | reverse complement strand
AGATTAAAGGACATTTCTGGGATTTTATAATGTTTCTAGGATTTTAGAACATTAGGGGCTAAGATAGGACCTGTGTGTGTGTGGGTGTGTGTGTGTGTGTGTGTGTGTGTGTGTGTGTGTGTGTGTTGCAGGGGAACCTCCACTGGCACTTTTTTCTTTTTTTTTAAATAAACAAACTCCATTTTGATGCTGTTTTATGCACTCTGGCATCTTATGTCTATTAAAAGTACAAAAATGATGAAAAAAATGATTTTACTGTGAATTATAAAATGGTTGGGGGGCCACAAGGCACCCAATCGATGGGCCAGATTCAGCCCGCGGGCCGTAAGTTGAGTGTCACTGCTGCATGGTGTCACAGAAAGGAAGGAGGGAG
>NW_024660670.1:0-389 GCF_008729295.1 Plectropomus leopardus | reverse complement strand
TATAGTTTGTGTGTGTGTGTGTGTGTGTGTGTGTGTGTGTGTGTGTGTGTGTGTGTGTGTGTGTGTGGTTGGGTAAGTTACTTGAAAAATGTGATCATCTACTCGTTGAAAGTGAAGTAACCAATTATTTAAACAGTTACAGTTACACACATATTTATAATTTTCTGTTTCTAACAATAATTAAAAAAAAAAGCTTCATTGTTGTTAAACAATCAGCCCGCCTATGGTGAGAACACTGGTTCTGAACCTGGGGGCCTGACCACCACTAGGGATCATCAAAGCTTCACGGGGGTCATGAGGCCTTCTTGATTTTAAGGGGTATAAGAAAATTTAAGAGAAAATTTTAAAAAGTTTTGATTATTCAAAATATAAACTTACTACAACAACAT
>NW_024660669.1:0-545 GCF_008729295.1 Plectropomus leopardus | reverse complement strand
CTGAGGAATGAAAGCCAGACATGTCAGCCATGCTCCACTTTCTCTTTTTGGCAAAGTAAAAGTATAAATACAACCGAGGGGGGGGGGCGGCTTTAAGGGACTTTTGAGGAATTATTCTTTATCAGGAAAAAAGGGAAACTAAAATTATTGTGTTGAAATAACGAGATGGATTTCCCCTTAGTGTTACATATCCACTCAAATGTCACCGCCTTCAGATTTCTGCTTTCATACAGAACGAAACCTCATGATAAGACCTGACAACCAGGACTTCCCTGAGGTAACCGGGGCTCCTAACCCTGTTCGTAACCGTATGAACTTCGAGTAATTTTCAGGAAACCTTATTTTAACCTCCGTTAAGAACGTAAAACATTGTGGGGCGCTAATTTGTAGGTTACCATGTGAACCCGTTGTGTGTTCATTTTCCGAGGTTACCATGCG
The DNA here is from genome assembly GCF_008729295.1 of Plectropomus leopardus. NCBI lineage: Eukaryota > Metazoa > Chordata > Actinopteri > Perciformes > Serranidae > Plectropomus > Plectropomus leopardus. The sequence continues at coordinate 107 of NW_024660669.1, read as the reverse complement.
AACCATTGTTTTAGAATTGGATGAAAATTAATACAGAAGCAAACGACTGTTTGCTAAGTAAAAAAAACAAAACATTTGTGACTGCACTGACCTCCTCTTGTTCAAGA
>NW_024660667.1:0-386 GCF_008729295.1 Plectropomus leopardus | reverse complement strand
GCAGTGGGCAGCGTCGCAGCAGCAGCGTCACAGCAGCAACGTTGCAACAACGCTGCATGTGTGAAAACCACAAGCATGAAACACGCAAACAGATAATGGTATATTTATCTCTCTCTCTACACACACACACACACACACACACACACACATACACAAATATACCTACAACTTATCAGGGAATCATATCGTAATCATGACTGGAGAAATTAAATTAACAGAATCAAAAAGTGTTGTGCCCACAAAAAAATAACAAAAGGTGGTGCCTTGTAATATTGCCTCACGTATTATTACACAGCTCAAATTTAAGTAAATACTATGTTCAGTACTGTTTAGTAACTGTCACTAGAGCTCTGCGCTGCTCAATCTCACACTGGGGAGATTCAGAT
>NW_024660666.1:0-203 GCF_008729295.1 Plectropomus leopardus | reverse complement strand
GTTTCACTGATTTTGTGATTTTGTGTTCATGTTTCACTGATTTTGTGATTTTGTGTTCATGTTTCACTGATTTTGTGCTCGTGTTTCACTGATTTTGTGTTCATGTTTCACTGATTTTGTGCTCATGTTTCATTGATTTTTGTGTTCGTGTTTCACTGATTTTGTGTTCATGTTTCACTGATTTTGTGCTCATGTTTCACTGA
>NW_024660665.1:0-1305 GCF_008729295.1 Plectropomus leopardus | reverse complement strand
ATAGTTTAATAACTCTTCATATATCTTTGTTTGTAAAACTCTGGGGGGCTTAATCTGGACTGGACAGGCAGTCATAGTGGGTGAGAGGAGAACCAGGGCCTGTAGAGCATGTTGGATTCAACATATCCAGGGCTGTGTGGACACGGGAGGACAGTTGACAGCGAACACTCGGCTGTGGGCATGGACCCTTTAGACCTCCTGTCCTTCTTCTGGTTCTCCAACATGCTACAGCCCCTTGTTCTCCTCTCAGCTGCCTGATCAGCATGGTCTGTGCCCATGGCTAAGGGCCGTCTGTCGGCTCTCCTCCAATATCCACATATCCCTGGTTGTGGAGCTGTGGAGTCCCTCATTTTTCTGGGGATTTTGGGCTCCGGTTCTCCAAACATATCCTCATTGTTTGGGGATTTCGTGTCCCTGATCTCTGCTCTCCTCCCATATCACAATAGACCATCCATCCTAGCATCAACCGTGCTTTAACTGGCCACCTACAACTTTTCCCTTCTTTTTCCTAGTTTGTTATGTTATTTTCTCACAGTAAATACAAAATTAAGAAAACACAACTTTAACCTTAGCTAATGTGTTAGTTCACATAAGGTTTGCTATGTGGCTTTATGTAAAAATGTGGCCTGGCTCTTTTGCTCATACTATGAAAAGACTAAATGTTTCCTAATGTTTTTAATTTTTCTCTTTTTCTTCATCAACTTTCAGATGGTTGGGGAAACAACAGGTGTAACATTGCCTATAACTTCATCTGTGCCAAGAACCCTTTCGGGTGTTGACGTACAGACTTCACATCTGAGGCCTTGAGAAGGATCAGCCTGGATAGTTTTTCTGTTTAAAGCCAGTTTATGAACTTTTTGTACATTTTACTGACTTAAACTTTTTCTTTTTGTTTTCGTCAAGTGTTAAATGATAAACTTTTATGTAACTTTTGTGCTGACACATTGCGACTTGTGATTGTAGCAGCAGTTTCATAATAAAGACTTGTATAAATGGGACAATGTTTGACCTTCCTTTAAGAGTTTGGTTGAAAAGTGGTTGTTGAAGTCCAGCTGTAGCCTGAAGATGATGGGTCATTCAGCTCAGAATAAACTGAGTCAACGGCCCTGGCGCAGAAAATAGAATTCTTTGTTTACCAGACAGCTTTCAAAGTGGTTCAAAGCAAATAAAGCCTTGATCGATGGTTTGTGTGCTAAAAAAGTAATGATGAATCAGTTCAATTCAATTTTATTTGTAAAGCCCATTATTACAATTCACAGTTTGCCTCAGAGGATTTTACAGCATACAACATTCCTCTGCTCTTAG
>NW_024660664.1:0-718 GCF_008729295.1 Plectropomus leopardus | reverse complement strand
GGAAGGCCGCGAAGGATAGTAGCGATGTGTCCTCCAAACAGAGGGAAAAGGAGGACGCATTTGTGGGCTGCGAAAGGAGGAGCCTTCGACTTGTGACCAAATGGGACAGCCTTCGCGCAGCGCTGTGACGTAATTGGCCTTCGAATGCAGCCTCCGAAGGATGCAGACCCTGAATTGGGACACAGCTCATGTCTAACTTCCTGGTGCTGGTGTATCACTTCCTGTCAGCTGACATGTTACTTCCTGGCAGCTGGTGTGACACTTCCTGTTTCCTGTTCAGGAGAGCGGAGGCCAAAGGTGAAGAAGCCGAAGGCAGAGTTTCCGGTCTACGAGCAGTCCTCAGAGGACGCTGCCTGTCAGAGTTATGAGCAGGACACGTCCATTGAGGACATTGAGGACCAGATGGACGACTGGCTACAGGATCGCCGTGCATCCAGGAAGAAGGTGATGTCACCACTCATGTTGTTGATTGGCTGATTCTGTGTGAGGTCAGAGACCCTTCTGACAGAAATAGAGCATCTGATTGGCTGACAGCTGGGAGGTCCTCAGCGTTTCTGTGGACCGAGCAGCAAATCTTCTACACTACTTACCTTTCTGCCAGACAGCCCTGTACAAAAGGAAACCTATGTCAGCCTAACTAGGGGCTGGTCCAAGGCAAGCCTGAGCCAGCCCTAACTATAACCTTTATGAAAGAGGAAAGTCTGAGCCAGCCCTAACT
>NW_024660663.1:0-242 GCF_008729295.1 Plectropomus leopardus | reverse complement strand
GTAGAGCCTTCCTGTCCTGTGCCATGCACGAGCCTTGCCAGTTTGTGATGTTTCCAGTCAGTATGCTTTCTATTGCTCCTCTGTAGAAGTTAAGCAGGATCTTGCTCTGGCATTTAGGCTTCCTAAGTTTCCGTAGGAAGTAGAGCCTTTTCTGTGCTTTTTTTTAACCTAGGTGGTGATGTGCGATGACCAAGATAGGTTCTTAGTGATAGTGATTCCAAGGAACTTATAGCTGTTCACCT
>NW_024660662.1:0-211 GCF_008729295.1 Plectropomus leopardus | reverse complement strand
TCTGACCTCTGTTTCCACGTTGTATACTACTACGCGTCTCTACGAGGTATAATATGTTGTTTTTAGCCATTTTTGGTACGTGTCAAAATTCGACATTTTTGCCATACTATAGTATGTGATTTTTGGCCATTTTTTCAACATGCTAAACTATGACGTTTTTGATGTTTTTTTTACCTCTGTTTCCACGTTTTATACTACTACGCGTCTTTAC
>NW_024660661.1:0-276 GCF_008729295.1 Plectropomus leopardus | reverse complement strand
GATGCTGGGCCAGTTAATTCATGAATACTTGTGTTGAACAATAAACATCTTTCCTGCCTGTTTGACACCACGACGCTGTGTTGCTTCCCTTTGTCCCCACCCTTAACATCTGTGGGTGGTAACAAACATGCTAAATTATGAGGTTTTTGGACTTTTTTGGCCTTTCTTTCCACTTTCTATGGTATAATGCGTCTCTACGAGCTATAATATGTCATTTTTAGCCATTTTTGTGACGGGTCAAAATTTGACTTTTTTTTTCGCCATAGTATAGTATGC
>NW_024660660.1:0-310 GCF_008729295.1 Plectropomus leopardus | reverse complement strand
GTAAGCTCCAGTAAAAAAAAAAAATATATATATATATATGATAATGATAAAAACACGAGTTGAACGTACCACTTGGTTGTATTCTGTGATGTATCGGACCTCGTTGACGGTGATGAAGTTCACAAGACCGTCAGCTTCTAATTTCTTGGCGTCAGCAGTAACAAGGTTCTCCTGGTGGTTATCTGCCTGGATCACATGACAAACATCATCATCATCATCATCATCATCATCATCATCATCATCATCATGAAACTGACATCATCAAAAAGTTCCTCATGTAGAGAAGAGGTGCAGCATACCTTTCTGAAGA
>NW_024660659.1:0-524 GCF_008729295.1 Plectropomus leopardus | reverse complement strand
GCACAAAACTTGAGCGATATTTAATAAATGTGGATAAATCACAGTGTTGAGCTGACCGTGTTTCCACGGATGTTCAGAACATCAGCAGCTTTATTTCTATTGCAGTCACCGCATTACCCATCATTATTTCCAATCCAAGGCCACGTAGGCGTGTTATGGAGCCGTGATGGAAAGGCGAGCCCCTTATACCTGGGAGCGGCCACGTATAAGGGATTTCTGGGAGATGTAGTCCACGATTTCACAGAGGAATTGTGGGTTAAAAACTTTCTCAGAGTTATGTGATGCAATAACAGCTCTTGTAGCTCCTGCTGCATCATGAGGGAGCCAGTTCCTGTGACCTCACAGCATCATGCGACCTCACTGCGTCATGTGACCTCTCAGCATCATTTGACCTAGAAAAGACCAAAAAGGGTTTCCACTGCAGTTTGGACAAATGTGTCTTTTTACAAAAGCCTGAAATCCCTGTGTGTTTTGTACAATGTGGCCTCATGGAGTCAGATGTGATGTAAATGTACAACAGAAGA
>NW_024660658.1:0-222 GCF_008729295.1 Plectropomus leopardus | reverse complement strand
GAAGGCTAAATCCCAGAGCAAGATCCTGGTTAACTTCTACAGAGGAGTGACAGAAAGCACACCGACTAGAAACATCACTAACTGGCATGGTTCATGCACGGCCCAGGACAGGAAGGCACGGCCCAGGACAGCGGGTGATTAAAACCGCCCAGAACGTCACTGGTTCTCATCTACAGAGCACCAGTGACCTTGGTGAAGTGAGGTGTCTGCACAGAGCCTAAA
>NW_024660657.1:0-622 GCF_008729295.1 Plectropomus leopardus | reverse complement strand
CAGGGGGACTTTCTATGATACGCTGAGCTCCTTTTCCTTCTCTTACTTCCGTCACCTGAAAATCATGCATGTCTGTTTACTGCATTACCCTTACTGTTAAGCTAAGCCTTGTATCTGTGACAGCCGTTTGTAAGCTTAGCTTAGCCTCAGTAGTTTAGCTTAGCCTTGCATCTGTGATAGCCTGGCGGTACTGTCACTACCTTGGGCTTGCGATTATGGAGCCTGGGTCTGTTGAACTGCACTACGCTAATCCTGTTGCCTCTCCGGAGCATTCCTGCTCCCTTGTTTCCTAGTTTTCCTGGATCCTGGCTGTAACCTTGGCTGTGCCTGATCATGGTGATAGCTGTGCTTGCGCGTCTACCCTGCCTTTGGTTGTGTTCGTGCTGTGACTGCACCGATACTGTACACCCTGCTTGCCCTGATTGTGGTCTGATCCTGGTTGTGCTGATGCCGTGATCTTGCCTTTGCCTTCCTATCAATATACGCATGAGACTCTTATCATCACCCTCAACATCATCATAGAGTGCATTTAATAATTTCACACCTATTGTTAATGTAATATGTCATACGTCTGTTTCCATTACTGCTGTGCCTCTCTCCCCCTCTCCTCCCCTCTCTCTTT
>NW_024660656.1:0-386 GCF_008729295.1 Plectropomus leopardus | reverse complement strand
GTGTGTGTTACCTGTCAGGTGTGTGTGTGTGTGTGTGTGTGTGTGTGTGTGTGTTACCTGTCAGGTGTGTGTGTGTGTGTGTGTGTGTGTGTGTGTGTGTGTGTGTGTTACCTGTCAGGTGTGTGCGTGTGTGTGTTACCTGTCAGGTGTGTGCTGTCTCCGACTCCCTCGTAGAGTCTCAGAGTGTCAGTGTGTTCTTCTGTGTCAAACTGCAGGAAGTTGACCTGGACAGAGAGTCCTCTGTCCACCCTGAGGACACACAGACAGACGCTCTGGGTCTCAGGATTTTAAATCTGATTCTGATTCAAACAAATCTTTATCAATTCTGAAACAAAAACAAACAGTGACGTGTTGTTTATTAGAGGTTCAGCTGTTTGCTGCTGACG
>NW_024660655.1:0-370 GCF_008729295.1 Plectropomus leopardus | reverse complement strand
CCGTCCCAAAAAACGCTTAAAAAAGCTTAAAACTGCATTAAATAGCGCACTGAAACATGCCATAGCATAGCAAGTTTCAAAAAAGGCCAAAAACAACATAATGCGGTAAGTCGAAAAAATGACCTGAAAAGCAAGGCTATAGTATGGCAAAAATGTCAAAAAATGACAAATCCCAAAAACAGCTGAAAATAGCTTAAAACAGCATTAAATAGCGCGCTGAAACATGCCATAGCATAGAAAGTTTCAAAAAAGGCCAAAAATAACATAATTCGGGAAGTCGAAAAAATGACCCGAAAAGCAAGGCTATAGTATGGCAAAAATGTCAAAAAAGGGTGCGTCCCAAAAAACACTGAAAATAGCTTAAAACTGC
>NW_024660654.1:0-1727 GCF_008729295.1 Plectropomus leopardus | reverse complement strand
ACAATAAGGGACCTTTAAAACATTGACTTTTGTTTGTTTTGTCTTTTTGGTGAAAATATGGGCTATAATCTTTGTTTTAGTTAAGTCTGTTGTGGTTTTTGAGTTGCTTGTTTCTGCTTTCTTTATACAGCGGTACACAATAACAATAGGATTAGGGTTTATATTATAAATTATATTATTTATATTATAAACACTTAGTTGCAAGTTTAACTTGTAAATTTATCTGAAACGAATGTAGTCTAATCTACCATCATGAAGGTTATTATGTTAAGTTTATATTTTAATGATTTAAGAGACATGTTGATTTAACTTGTGTGGTCATTTACATAGTACAGATTTAACCTTGTGCTGTTTAGCTGTAGTGTGTTACATTTAGGTGTCATTTAGTATTTTGAGTCTTAGTCTCCCAAGAAAGTATATATAATCTATATGTGCAGAAGGCCTATTGCAGTAATACTCCTGTGTCCCGCGGCATAAATACAGTGAAGCTGCCGTGTATGGTGTGCTGTGTGTACTTGGTATGAACTTGAGGGAACAACAGCAACTTTTTGCCCGCAGGGGCCACAAAACAGGTTAAACCAGGCATGAATGTATAATAACATCTAAGATTCACCACAGAGTGTAGAGCAGTGGCTTTTTCCTAAGAAACTCATTTTCTATCATTGAAAAAATGGATGAAACCTGACTAAGTGACATATTTTATGGATATTTCATATAATATTCAATGCATAACAATAACAATACAGAAAAACTGATGACCTGTACAAATAATTGAAACAGTGAATACATTAATTGCAGGAAGTTTGAGTAAAATGTGTGCTTTGATTGATTTTGAGCAGATTGTTTCCTGGGATATGGTAACAGAGGTGAGTTCTTTGTATACAATTTTGTCTGTATCATATTTATGTATTTATTAATTTAGTTGTTTAAACGATCATACATACTTAATGGTTTTTTTTGACAGTTGCAGGTGGAAGAGAAGAGAACATACAGGCAAACATTACACCAAAATGTGCTTTGTTGACTCCCTTACAGACCTTGTATCTTAAATCTTTACAAACATTTGATCACAAAGTTTACAGTATATCTTTAATAATATTTTAAACTTTGAAAATAACAATTTTATTTAGGTTTCTCCACAGAATCAATAAAATACTTGAGATGTAGGCATCCTGTATGTTTTTAAAAAGAGTTTCCTTACACTTCCTAAAATTAAAGAAGGCCTCATGACCTCATTATTGCTTTTGGTGACCTCTAATAATGTTTGAGAGGTGCAGGTTTGGAACCAGTGGAGTAGAGAAGCTTTTCTGACAGCAGGGGGAACCAGAGGCTATTATGCTCTGCAGACTGTACAGACTGAGTTCAGCGGTGTGTGTGCATGACTAAGAATTGAAAAAATGTCTGTTTTTTCCACTGCTGTGTGTTTATAAAACAGAATACAGTATTAAATTTTAACATTGCAGCAATTGTAGTACCAATGCAGTCATTATCAGTTTATCAGTTAAACTTAATTAGTGTAGTACTTCTCATAGCATCTACTTTGTATTTCCTATGAAGCAATGTTTCATGCATATGTCCCCGTCAAATAAACACGTAAATAAAATCAAACAGGCAAAACTGTAACACAACTGCAACTGCACTAAAATAAACTAATTAAAACCAGGAACTGAGGAAACACTACCATAAGTAAAGCAGGAAAAACCTACAGATAAAAGATTTCATATATA
>NW_024660653.1:0-757 GCF_008729295.1 Plectropomus leopardus | reverse complement strand
TTCAGCAAAAGACATGTACAGTGTAAATCTGCTCGTCGTCCTCACTGTGTGACAGTTCCTCACCAAAAAACACCTTTTCTTTAATATTAATCCATTTTCACACTTTTCTTGCATAGAGATTTGTGTCTCAGTCACTGTGGGCAAAAGAGGCAGCTCTGATGAAAAACGCTCTCATGATCGCGTTCTGGGCGCTTACAGAGCCCTGAGGCGCTGGGAAAAGGCAGTTTTCTGCAAAGGACATGTACAGTGTAAATCTGCTCGTCGTCCTCACTATGTCACAGTTCCTCACCAAAAAACACCTTTTCTTCAAAATTAATCCATTTTCACACCTTTCTTGCATAGAGATTTGTGTCTCAGTCACTGTGGGCAAAAGAGGCAACTCTGATGAAAAACGCTCTCACGATCGCGTTCTGGGCGCTTACAGAGCCCTGAGGCGCTGGTAAAAGGCAGTTTTCAGCGAAAGACATGTACAGTCATCCTCACTGTCACACAGTGAGGACACGTTCGTCCTCACTGTGTCACAGTTCCTCACCAAAAAAAACCTTATTTTTAATATTAATCCATTCTCACACCTTTCTTGCATAGTGATTTGTGTCTCAGTCACTGTGGGCAAGAGAGGCAGCTTGGATGAAAAACGCTCTTAGAATCCGCGTTTGCCGCTTATACAGCGATGGCATGCTGGAAACAGGCCCTTTTCACTAAGAGACATGCAAAGTGAAAATCTGCTCATAATCCTCACTGTATATAATGTATTGAC
>NW_024660652.1:0-225 GCF_008729295.1 Plectropomus leopardus | reverse complement strand
AAGGGTGGATCATAGGTACAAACAACAGTCAGGATCCGTCCCCCAACCCAAAGGCGGAGGAAGGCGACCCTCTCATTCACCGGCGTAAACTCCAATGTGCAGGCACCGAGCCGGCGCCTCTCACCAGTGGCAACTCCAGAGTGGAAGAGAGTCCATCCCCTCTCAAGAAGACTGGTTCCGGAGCCCAAGCCATGCGTCGAGGTGAGGCTGACTATATCTAGTCGG
>NW_024660651.1:0-592 GCF_008729295.1 Plectropomus leopardus | reverse complement strand
TTTTTGGGACATGTCAAATTTTGACATTTTCACCTTACTATAGTCTTGGATTTTTGTTCATTTTTTCGACGTCCATAATTATGGCGTTTTGGGCTAGTTTTGCAGCTTTCTATGCTATGGCGTGTGTTGGCAGGCTAATCGAAGCTGTGTCTAGCGGTTTTAAGCTACTTTTGGGACATGTCAAATTTTGGAATTTTTGCCTTACTATAGTCTTGGATTTTTGGTCATTTTTTCGACGTCCATAATTATGGCGTTTTGGACTATTTCTGTAACTTTCTTTGCTATGGCGTGTCTGTGCAGGTTAATCTAAGTTATTTCTAGCGGTTTTTAACTACTTTTGGGACATGTCAAATTGTGACATTTTCGCCTTACTATAGTCTTGGATTTTTGGTCATTTTTTCGACGTTCATAATTATGGCGTTTTGGGCTATTTTTGCAACTTTCTATGCTATGGTGTGTCTTGACACATTATGCTAAGTTGGTCCCAGCTGTTTTGAGCTACTTTTGGGACATGTCAAATTTTGACATTTTCGCCTTACTATAGTCTTGGATTTTTGGTCATTTTTTCGACATGCCAAATGATGGCGTTTTT
>NW_024660650.1:0-301 GCF_008729295.1 Plectropomus leopardus | reverse complement strand
GAATGGGTTTCAATGGAGCATTTTTGGACCTGAACAGTCTGAATGTAACTATTTAGTTTCCACAGTGTATTTTAGACTTATTGTAGGAGCTGAGCTGCAAATTCAGTGATTACACTCAAATACACAATCTGGACTACATTTAGGACACATGCATCAACACACACACAGTTATCACAACAGGAAGAAGAAAAGAGACTAAAATGAGACAAACAGTCTCTAAGAGGTTAATTATTGTGATAAATAACTGATAATGGTGTTTTTACCTTAACACCGTCTCCAGTAGGAAAACCATCCAACTGAA
>NW_024660649.1:0-362 GCF_008729295.1 Plectropomus leopardus | reverse complement strand
GCTGACTCCAGCCCACACACAACACACCTCCTAGTAAAACAGCTGGTCACTCCATGAGGTTTCAACAGGAGGCATAAAGCTGTCTGTATGCTCTCCAGGCCAGAGCTTGAAAAAACAACAGTCTACTTAACAATCAAATACAAATTTATATGAAACTGCTCTTATTTTCACTTTGCAAAATGTGTTCTACCTGGATCAGCGAGTCCTGTGGTTTCTAGAAGGATGTAGTCAAACTTTCCTTTCTTCTCCATCAGGTTCTCGATGGCTTTAAGACCGTTGTCCCTAAAACATTACAGCCACTGATGTTTAAAAAGGCATCTATAGAACTCTTGAACAAAATGTCAACAAAAGGCACCAACTCA
>NW_024660648.1:0-287 GCF_008729295.1 Plectropomus leopardus | reverse complement strand
GATCGCTGATTTCTGTCCACATATTATCCACAGATTTATGCACTGTACAGGCCGATCACAATCATGCACACAAAAACACATTACTTTTTCTTTTGTAGAAAGACAATACAAACCCATACAAACCTCTGTGGATACATTAAGGTGATGTACTCCCCTAAAAAACCTACATGTATATGAAATAACACACACACACACACACATACATGCGAACATGAATAATAGGGGACTATCTAAGTGTACTATCCAAGAGGGAACCTTTATTAGCAGTCATTTTAAAAATACAAAAC
>NW_024660647.1:0-629 GCF_008729295.1 Plectropomus leopardus | reverse complement strand
GCCAGTCCAAGGGCACTGCCCCCGATGTCCATGCAATGTTGCAGAGTCGCGTCAGCCACGACAGCCCCACAACATCCAGGGCCTTGAGGAACTCCAGGCGGACCTCGTCCACCCCCGGGGCCCTGCCACCTAGGAGCTTTTTGACCACCTCGGTAACCTCAGCCCCAGAGATAGAGGAGCCCACCCCCCGAGTCCCCAGGCCCTGCTTCCTCAACGGAAGGCGTGTCGGTGGGATTGAGGAGGTCTTCAAAGTATTCCTTCCACCGATCCACAACGTCCCGAGTCGAGACCAGCAGCGCCCCGTCCCCACCATACACAGTGCTGACGGAGCACCGCTTCCCCTTCCTGAGACGCCGGATGGTGGTCCAGAACCTCTTCAAAGCCGTCTGGAAGTCGTTTTCCATGGCCTCGCGGAACTCCTCCCATGCCCGGGTTTTCGCCTCGGTGACCGCTGCCGCCGCACTCCGCTTGGCCTGTCGGTACCTGTCTGCTGCCTCCAGAGTCCCACAGGCCAAGAAGGCCCGATAGGACTCCTTCTTCAGCTTGACGGCACCCCTTACCGCCGGTGTCCACCAGCGGGTTCGGGTGTTGCCGCCCTGACAGGCACCAACCACCTTACGGCCACAGCA
>NW_024660646.1:0-238 GCF_008729295.1 Plectropomus leopardus | reverse complement strand
GTCACAGCTCATAGTTCCTTACCAACCCTCAAGATCACTGCGCTCTGAAAACGCAGGGTTACTTGTGGTTCCCAAAATTTCCAAAAGTAGGTTAGGAACCAGAGCCTTCAGCTACCATGCTCCTCCCCTATGGAACCATCTTCCATTTTCGGTCAGGGAGGCAGACACCGTTTCAACTTTTAAGGGTAGACTTAAAACCTTCCTCTTTGATAAAGCTTATAATTAGGGCTGGCTCAGG
>NW_024660645.1:0-304 GCF_008729295.1 Plectropomus leopardus | reverse complement strand
AACACCTCACCAGGGAGGCGTCCTGGGGGCATCCTAATTAGATGCCCGAGCCACCTCATCTGGCTCTTCTCAATGCGGTGGAGCAGCGGCTCTACTCCGAGCTCCTCCCGGATGACCGCGCTTCTCACCCTATCTCTAAGGGAGAGCCCAGCCACCCTACGGAGGAGACTCATTTCGGCCGCTTGTACCCGCGATCTTGTTCTTTCGGTCACTACCCAAAGCTCATGACCATAGGTGAGGGTAGGAACGAAGATGGACTGGTAAATCGAGAGCTTAGCCTTTCGGCTCAGCTCCCTCTTCACCA
>NW_024660644.1:0-477 GCF_008729295.1 Plectropomus leopardus | reverse complement strand
AAGTGTGTATGTGTGTGTATGTGTGTGTGTGTGTGTGTGTGTGTGTGTTACCTGTGTGTTGAACTCCTCTCCCAGTTTGGTAAATAGGTACTCATATCCGTACGCAGCTTTACAGTTGAGCCACACGACGTGATACGGACTCTGACTGATCCAGTTTCCAGCCAACTCCGAGATCCCGTTCAGACAGACCTCCTGCGCACACACACACACACACACACACACACACACACCTTTAAATAAAATTTATCTTACAAGTTTCTTTAAAACTTTTCAGCGACTTTTTTTGCTCTTTGAACGTTTTCATTTCTTTAGAAAATTTTGGTGAATTTTTAAAATTTTTAAAAATCTTTTTCTTTAAAATGTTTAAGTGTTTTTTATTCTACATTTTCTCCGCTTTAAAACATTATGTCAATTTTGTTTCTTTAACACTTTTTTTTCTCTGTAAAGCCTTTTGGGTTTTTTTGATGATTTTTTGAA
>NW_024660643.1:0-2647 GCF_008729295.1 Plectropomus leopardus | reverse complement strand
TATATCATATATCACTGTTTCAGCACCACGGACAGCTCTGTGGATTTCTCAAATATCATATATCAATGTTTCAGCACCACGGACAGTGCTTTGGATTTCTCATGTATCATTTATCAATGTTTCAGCACCACGGACAGTGCTGTGGGTTTTTTCAGATAATGTGTCAAATGTCAGCCAGATAAAATAATATGAGCAATAAAAAACAGTCTAAATATAAAAATAAATATAAATATAATGAGTCATATTCCATGAAACAAACTTTGTGCTCCTGAAGTTGAACAACAGGGATGGAATATTCCCATCATGCATTTTCTTATTTTTGATCCTACCGCTTGAATCAGCCCCTACAGGCTGAACCAGCCCCTACTGGCCGAACTAACTCCTACAGCCTGAACTGACCCCTGCAGACTGCACCAGCACCTACAGGCTTTTTTAAAAATTTTAATCGATTTTTTGATGTTGATCTGGTTTGTAAACACGCCATCTATCACTGTCTGTCCTGTGGGGAGATCCCTCCTCAGTCGCTCTTCCTGAGGTTTGGCTCTTCCCTGTTTTTTCCCAGTTAAAGAGTTTTTGGGGGAGTTTTTCCTCCTCCTCTGTGAGGGTCCTGGCGCAGTACTGGTGTAGTACTGGTGTACTAACCTTCGCTCCCTCTGCTCTTTCGGCCTCCTTTCTTCATCGGCGCTCTGCTGGAGGTAAACAGATTGTTGAGTTCGTCTAATGGGCTGGTTGGAGTCTGTGACCTCATTGACACGTTTTGCATGGAGCCGTGCGTGGAGGAGGAGCTACTGAGTTTAGCCCCACCCTCCCCAGCCCGGTGTGAAGACGATGACGAGGAAGAGGAGGAGCGGGGCATACTTCCTCCAGCCATCAGAGCGTCGTATGGCGGCGGCCTCTTCAGGCTCAGAGGCGTCAGAGAACGCCCCATGCTGACTGGAGACGGACATGCTGATTGGCTGCGGGGATAACCATGACCACTGTGGGTGGAGCCAGACTTGTAGAGGTTGGAGGGGAGAGGCGGAGCTGATGAGCGTCCAGAGGATGTGATGGTGTGAGTGGGGGGAAGGTCTCGGTCCCGGTCCCGGTCCCTGTCCCGGTCTCGATCCCCGTCTCTGTCTCGGTCCCGGTCCTGGTCTCTGTCCTTGCGGTGGTGGGTGGAGCTCTGTGTATGTTCAGCGCTGCCTGATTTGCTGTAGGACACATTGTCCATGACAGGCAGTCGAGTGACGTCCAGTGGGGTGAGGGGGGACTCGTCAGAGTTAGGGGAGCATTGGGCGGGGGCGGGGGGGAAGACAAGCAGTGGCGGGCGGTGAGTCAGCAGGTTAGGGAATGGTGCCGGGATGTCGCAGAGTGAGCTGCGGGACGCCCAGGCGTCTGGGTCCACGATGGCGGTGTCCTGCAGGAAGTCCTCTAGCATCGGGTACTTCATCTCCTCGTACACCGCCTCGCTCTGCTCGTCCTCCATGCCGTCTTGACCGCCGAGCTCCCGCAGGATGTTTCCCACCATCTCGATATAGACGGGCTCCTCGTCATCTGTGTCTCTCGACACCGGACTCTGAGTCTGGGACGAAGTATGGTCCCATCGCAAGGAAGACTTCCTGTTGCCATGGTTACGAATGTAAGACTCATCGAAGGAGGTGCTTAGCTGAGTGTTTGGGTTCCTCTTGGGTTTGGGGGGAGGCATCTTCCTGTCCTCGCTATGAACATGTCCTCGAGCTGCAGGGGGACAGACAAAAAGACATTTAGGACACTGAAGACACTAACGACACTGGGGACATTAAAGACATTGAGGACACTGATTACACTGAGGGCACTGAGGACAATGAATACTTTGACGACACTGAGGACACTGAATACACTGAATACACTGAAGACTGAAGACACTAGGGACACTGAGGACACTGATTACACTGAGGACAATGAATACATGGAGAACACTGAAGACACTGAATACAATGAAGACAGTAAGGACACTGAGGACACTATAGACATTTGCTACACTTAGGACACTAAATGCACTGAAGACACTGAGTACACTGTGTACACTTAGGACACTAAAGGCACTGAGAACACTGAATACACTGAGGACACTGAATGCACGAAATATACTGAGGCCACTAAAGACTCTGAGGAAACTGAGTATACAAAGTACACTGAATACACTGAGGACACTAAAGACATAAAGAACACTGATTACACAAAGACCCATGAATACACTGGGGACATTGAATACAATGAGAACACTGAATACACTGAGGACAGTGAAGACAGTGAGGACACTGAATACATTGAGGACACTGAAAACACTGAGTACACTGAGGACACTAAATACACCGAGGACACTAAAGACACTGAATACACTGAGAATGACTATCACGTTGAACCACCAAGTATGTTTAAATGCCAGGTGCCTGGATTTATTGGCAGGTGTGTGGCAGGTGTCTTGCTGAACTGGCAGGTATGTGACAGGTGACTTGCTGATCTGGCAGCTGTGTGGCAGGTATCTTGTTGAACTGGCAGGTATGTGGCAGGTATCTTATGACCTGGCATGTGTGTGGCAGGTGTCTTGTTGAAATGGCAGGTGTGTGACAGGTGTCTTGCTGAACTATCAGGTGTGTGGCAGGTGTCTTGTTGAACTGGCAGGTGT
>NW_024660642.1:0-541 GCF_008729295.1 Plectropomus leopardus | reverse complement strand
ACAATCCATCCATCCATCCATTTTCTTCCGCTTATCCGGGGTCGGGTCGCGGGGGCAGCAGCCTAAGCAGGGAAACCCAGACTTCCCTCTCCCCGGCCACTTCGTCCAGCTCTTCCCGGGGGACCCCGAGGCGTTCCCAGGCCAGCTGTGAGACGTAGTCTCTCCAGCGTGTCCTGGGTCTCCCCCGGGGCCTCCTACCGGTGGGACGTGCCCTGAACACCTCACCAGGGAGGCGTCGTTATTTTACAATTTAATTTAATTTAACCAGATTAGAATACTGAATTATTCTGAAATGTGCCCAGCAATGTAAGGTGTAAAATAATTCAAGTAATACTTACTAAACATATGTCCTTATTCTAAGGCACTCTAAGAATGAAATGTATTTACATGTATTTATCTTATTTTCTAAAAGTCAAAAGGCTTCTGCAGCGTTTTTCATTTGTGTTAATTGCGTGAAACATTGCAATTTGATGCAGTATACCTCAAGTCAACATAGTGTTTTGGACACCACTGTTGGGTTGTGATTGAAGGCTTGCATGTG
>NW_024660641.1:0-620 GCF_008729295.1 Plectropomus leopardus | reverse complement strand
TGTGTGTGTGTGTGTGTGTGTGTGTGTGTGTGTGTGTGTGTGTTGTAGGAGCAGGGGGAGGGGCAGAACGAGGCGGAGCGCGGCGCTTTGAAGCGGGGTCAGAATCAGCTGCCCTACTTCCTGTCCAGAGGAGCACAGGACCAGACCGTCATCAAGGCCGGATACTGCGTCAAACAGGGAGCACTGGTGAGGGCGTGCACACACACACACACACACACACACACACACACAATTTCTGTAATTCTGGCACACATGTTCACCCCGAGGCAACGATTCAGTGATTGTAATTAATGGATCCTCTTAAATTTTACACGATGGAGCTTTAAGGTGAATTTGTGTAACTGAATTTTTGAAGTGAGTCTTTACGGCTGCAGGACGTCCTCACTGTGTTTTTGTCTGAGCCGAACTAAGACAAACTCTGTCCTCGTCCTCAGATGAAGAACTGGAAGAGGAGATACTTCATGCTGGATGAAAACGCTGTCAGCTACTACAAATCTGACCTGGTGAGGAAATCTGTCTGCGCTTATTTTAGAGCAGGCATGTCAAACTGGTCCACAGGGGGGCCGGTGTGGCTGCAGGTTTTTGTGCCAACCAACCAAGAGCACACAGTTTGACCAATC
>NW_024660640.1:0-669 GCF_008729295.1 Plectropomus leopardus | reverse complement strand
CCACCAGTGTGTGAATGTGTGTGTGAATGGGTGAATGTGACATGTAACGTTAAAGCGCTTTGAGTGGTCAATAAGACTAGAAAAGTGCTATACAAGTATACCATTTACCATTAACCATAATGTATTAACAATTATATATAATATGCTAATGCAGGGCTGGGCGTTAAAAATATGGCTTTAAAATAATAATACTATATTTTAAGTCTATCCACAATATACACAATATATATCTTTATATTTTTAAATATCCTTTAAACTAATGTTAACTACTAAAATAAAAAATTACTTAATGAACTACATTTACACCAAAGTTAAAGTAGCTACTGTCATATAATAAAGTTGAATACACTACTGTTGTAATAACATTTAATAAAATTCAGTTATAAGGAAGTTAAAGTACTTTTATAATGACATTTTTATAAGTATTGTTGTAATTAAAGAAATCAAAGCGGGGCTCATAGTGCTTTTTATTGAGCGACCTAGCTGATCTCAGGCTGGAAGTGTTAATGTTTTTGCTGTAGACTTAAAGCTTCCAGTCAACAGTTGGATGTTAGCAGACATTTAATCAGATACAGTGGTGTCTTTAATTGTGAGAATGCATTTACTGTGAGCGGGCAACAAACAGCTCTCCATCCATGAAGTAACTCCTCTTTAAATATTTCTCTCTAT
>NW_024660639.1:0-400 GCF_008729295.1 Plectropomus leopardus | reverse complement strand
TTGTTCAATAAAATATATCTAGAGATATCTAAGATATCTAAAATAACATCGGGTATGAAATGTCACGCTTTTAAAGCCACCAGCATGAGACTTGCTAAATTACAGCATTTTGGTTCTCCATCTCTCTCCTACAGCTCTCACACACACACACACACACACACACACACACACACACACAAAGCAGGAGTCTTGCAGGGCTCCAGACTGTGACTATTCAGTCCCATTTTGTAACCATAGAGCACCACTTCAAACTGCAAATACTATTAATATATGAAATAGAGAGCTGTTAGTTTGTTTTCAGCTTACGGTGAATAAATCATCATGTTTAACGACGCCACGGTAACAGTCTACCATATGTGTGGTAGTGGCGGGAGTGTGAGCAGGTGGGGCGTTTTTTTTT
>NW_024660638.1:0-405 GCF_008729295.1 Plectropomus leopardus | reverse complement strand
TGCGTGCGTGCGTGCGTGCGTGCGTGCGTGCGTGCGTGCGTGCGTGCGTGCGTGCGTGCGCTGACCCTCCACAGTCGGACCAGGATCCAGTTGGTCTGAGCCCAGGGTCTCTGTTCGTACGGAGCCAGCAGGTTCCTCATCATCGCCACGCGTCTGAAACACACGTGACGTCAGCACAGATCACAGCACACGCCTGATGACATCACACTCACATATACACGTATGTGTGTTCATGTCTAACACATATCTGAGCGGCAGAGTCAAACACAGACAGCTCGTCCCGACCAATCAGAGTCCGAACACTCACTGCTCCTCCGGGATCCTCTCCACCGCCCTGAGGGATTGTGGGTAACAGACGTAGCTGGCCAGCGCCTGCATCAGAGAGTCTTTGATATCTGAGAGGAC
>NW_024660637.1:0-457 GCF_008729295.1 Plectropomus leopardus | reverse complement strand
CATATCCCAAAACCAGCTGAAAACACCTCAAAACAAGATAAAATAGCGTGCTGAGACACCCCATAGCATTAAAACCTGCAAGAACGGCCCAAAACACGATAATATAGCATCTCGAAAAAATGACCAAAAAGGCAAGGCTATAGTATGGCAAAAATGTCAAAAAATGACATGTCCCAAAACCAGCTGAAAACACTTCAAATCAGCATAAAATAGCTTGCTGAGACACCCCATAGCATTAAAACGTGCAAAAACGGCTCAAAACACGATAATATAGCATCCCGAAAAAATGACCAAAAAAGCAAGGCTATAGTATGGCAAAAATGTCAACAAATGACATGTCCCAAAACCAGCTGAAAATACTTCAAATCAGCATGAAATAGCTTGCTGAGCCACGCCATAGCATTAAAATTTGCAAAAACGGCTCAAAACACGATAATATAGCATCCCGAAAAAATGA
>NW_024660636.1:0-556 GCF_008729295.1 Plectropomus leopardus | reverse complement strand
CGGATGTTCAAAACATCAGCAGCTTTATTTCTATTGCAGCCACCAAAATAGCCGTCATTATTTCAACCCGAGGCCACGTAGGCGTGTTACGGAGCCGTGATGGAAAGGCGAGCCCCTTATATGTGGGAGCCGCCACGTATGAGGGATTTCTGGGAGATGTAGTCCACGATTTCACAGAGGAATTGTGGGTTAAAAACTTTCTCAGAGTTATGTGATGCAATAACAGCTCTGAATGATTACAAAAACTAGAAAAAAATGTCCGTAACAAAAATCAAGGAAAAATGACATCGACATGCTGCGGGTGTCGTAAAGCGATCTGATCTGCCAGATTGCAACATTATGATTCATTGTCCTAAAATAAATACATTTTGATGTAACAAAACAAAACAAAAACATATCAGTTGTTTTCCTTTAAGGGTCATTGTAACTGATTAAAATAAAAATATTTAGTTTTGACCTTTCTTTGTAAATATTTCTTTAATATTTCTATTTTTTTTTCTTTTTTTTGTTTTCCACCTCCTTATTTCTGTTTTTTTTTTTTTGATGTTGTACTTAT
>NW_024660635.1:0-342 GCF_008729295.1 Plectropomus leopardus | reverse complement strand
TGGCGATGGATGTTCAAAACATCAACAGCTTTATTTCTATTGCAGCCACTAAACTAGCCGTCATTATTTCCAATCCAAGGCCACGTAGGCGTGTTATGGAGCTGTGATGGAAAGGCGAGCCCCTTATACGTGGGAGCGGCCACGTATGAGGGATTTCTGGGAGATGTAGTCAATGATTCAGTGATTGAGTGATGTGATGCAGTAACAGCTCTTGTAGTGACTCTTTGACTCTTTGTTGTACACCATGTGACTGATAAAAGCCCCAAAAAATGTTTCCATTGCAGTTTTGTGAAATATGGCTTTTTAGAATTGCCTGAAAACCACCTCAGTGTAAACATTTTT
>NW_024660634.1:0-574 GCF_008729295.1 Plectropomus leopardus | reverse complement strand
TGACTGAGCTTCTCACCCTATCTCTAAGGGAGAGCCCAGCCACCCTACGGAGGAAGCTCATTTTGGCCACTTGTACCCACGATCTTGTTCTTTCTGTCACAACCCAAAGCGCTGACCATAGGTGAGGGTAGGAACGAAGATCGACCGGTAAATCGAGAGCTTTGCCTTTCGGCTCAGCTCCCTCTTCACCACGACAGATCGGTGTAGAGTCCGCATTACTGCAGACGCTGCACCGATCCGCCTGTCGATCTCCCGCTCCATCCTTCCCTCACTCGTGATCAAGACCCTGAGGTACTTAAACTCCTCCACTTGGGGCAGGATCTCATCCCCAATTTGGAGGGGGCACTCCACCCTTTTCTGGCTGAGAACTATGGCCTTGGATTTGGAGGTGCTGATTCTCATCCTGGCCGCTTCACACTCGACTGCGAACCGATCCAGTGAGAGCTGGATTTCATGGCCTGATGAAGCCAACAGGACTACATCATCTGCAAAAAGCAGAGACCCAATCCTGAGGTCACCCAACCAGACCCCCTCAACACCCTGGCTGCGCCTAGAAATTCTGTCCATAAAAGTT
>NW_024660633.1:0-293 GCF_008729295.1 Plectropomus leopardus | reverse complement strand
ATACTATACTATGGCACTTTTGGCCATTTTTTTGACATGCTAAAATCAGACGTTTTGGGACTTTTTTGGCCTTTATTTCCACATAGTATACTATAACGCATCTCTACAAGCTATTCTATGTCATTTTCAGCCATTCTTACGAGGGGTCAAAATTTGACATTTTTCGACATACTATACTATGGCACTTTTGGCCATTTTTTTGACATGCTAAAATCTGACGTTTTGGGACTTTTTTGGCCTTTATTACCACATAGTATACTATAACGCATCTCTACAAGCTATTCTATGTCATT
>NW_024660632.1:0-1027 GCF_008729295.1 Plectropomus leopardus | reverse complement strand
GTTAAACGATTCACATCCAGCCTCCACAGCTCATTGAAAAGATTGGATAGTTCCTGGTTTACAGCTGGTCTGTTAGGAAAAATTCAGAAAACTGATCTTTCTTTTTAACTCAACAAACAGAATAACTCATGAGAAATGTTCTTCTTGGCTGCTGTACCTTGATGCATTCAGTCCACTGAGAAACACAACAAGAAGGGCAAGAACTCCACAGACCCTGCACACGGCACATTTGACACATTTTTATCACAGTGGAAATTAAAAAAAAAACAACTCGACTTTCTCTCAACTAATTTGGTCTGTTGTCAAAAAATAAGAAAAATGATATTGTTATACAGTCATTAAAAGACT
This sequence comes from Plectropomus leopardus, assembly GCF_008729295.1. Classification (NCBI taxonomy): domain Eukaryota; kingdom Metazoa; phylum Chordata; class Actinopteri; order Perciformes; family Serranidae; genus Plectropomus; species Plectropomus leopardus. The sequence continues at coordinate 679 of NW_024660632.1, read as the reverse complement.
AAACTGAACTTGTCTAAAGGAAGGTCGTTCATTTTTAGATGAATTCAGATTAGTTTAAAAATAAAGATTAAAAATAAAATACACACCTTGCAGCCATGATGCTTCTTGCAAGTTTCCACTCCTGCAGTGAAATGCTCTGTTTGACTTAAAGTCCAGTCTCCACCCACTGCATGTCCTGCAGGCGCAGGATCGTGTCTGTTTACTGAGCACGGGCAAAGCTGAGTCATGTGCACAGCCACCAGAGGGCGCTCTGACTCACTGATTTGAGATATTAGACCTTTAATGATCCCCAAAGGGGGAATTCAGGTGTTGCAGCAGCAGGAAGACATAAATATATTGCAGATAAATAGAAAGGAAAATATACGGGGCAGAAAAAGGAATAAATAAAATAATAAGTATATACAACTAGTATAGAGTAGAAGTTAAAATATGAATTATACAAGACATAAAAGGAAGTGCAGAGAGAGATGAAAAAAATACAAAAAAAGAATAATAAGATATTAAGTATAGACAACTAGTATAGAGCAGAAGTTAAAATATGAGAGGAATTCAAAAAATAAGAAAATAAGTAAAATAATAAATATATAAAACTAGTATAGAGCAAAGTTAAAATATGAGAGGAATTCAAAAAATAAGTAAAATAATAAATATATAAAACTAGTATAGAGTAGAAGTTAAA
>NW_024660631.1:739-1282 GCF_008729295.1 Plectropomus leopardus | reverse complement strand
AGAAAAGGTCACTAGAATGGGTCACCTTTACAATTTATTTGTCGAAAGCAGTAAATATTGTTAAATATATTCAGTGTCTGTATATATTCATATCAGTAAGGACTATAGGTTTCTATATATATTTATACAGCTATATAGTTTGTCATATCTGTGTGTTTCCAAAAGACAATTTGTGCATTTTCATCCATAAAGGGAAGCTGTTTTGTTAATATCCTTGTTTAATTTCACTTGGTCCCAGTGCCAATTTCCCTACCACAGTATATGTCAATTTAAAAGCACTCAATGCCATAAAAGGCATAAAATGTGCCACGATATTTACCTATACCTGAGCAAATTGTGATTCCTTTCAAAAATATGGGAAGAGGGCAAAGACCAGCTTGAAAAGATATGTCCCACAAAAATGTTTTTTTTTAAAGTAAAAGGTTACAAGAAAAATTACCTGAAAATAAGCATAAAAGTAGTGAAGAATTTAAAAATTCCTTCAAGAAAGAGCTAAAGAAAATGTTACAAAAATACACATAGTTTTCTGACCCTCTTTCCCCC
>NW_024660631.1:0-721 GCF_008729295.1 Plectropomus leopardus | reverse complement strand
TATATATATATATACACAGTCTATGGTTGTGTAGAGCACAGCAACAATTCACTTTACATCTGTGTAGAGAATACACCCTGACTCTTTTGACCAATCTGTCAAAATTCAATTTTAATTTTTTTTGCATCATCCAAAGATAATAATTGTCATACTGTCGAGTTACATTAAAAATCCATCTACTGCTTTTACTGTTTGTATATGTGTTATTCATTGGACAGTGATTAGTCCAGAAAAGGTCACTAGAATGGGTCACCTTTACAATTTATTTGTCGAAAGCAGTAAATATTGTTAAATATATTCAGTGTCTGTATATATTCATATCAGTAAGGACTATAGGTTTCTATATATATTTATACAGCTATATAGTTTGTCATATCTGTGTGTTTCCAAAAGACAATTTGTGCATTTTCATCCATAAAGGGAAGCTGTTTTGTTAATATCCTTGTTTAATTTCACTTGGTCCCAGTGCCAATTTCCCTACCACAGTATATGTCAATTTAAAAGCACTCAATGCCATAAAAGGCATAAAATGTGCCACGATATTTACCTATACCTGAGCAAATTGTGATTCCTTTCAAAAATATGGGAAGAGGGCAAAGACCAGCTTGAAAAGATATGTCCCACAAAAATGTTTTTTTTTAAAGTAAAAGGTTACAAGAAAAATTACCTGAAAATAAGCATAAAAGTAGTGAAGAATTTAAAAATTCCTTCAAGAAAGAGC
>NW_024660630.1:0-603 GCF_008729295.1 Plectropomus leopardus | reverse complement strand
ACTTCTACTTGCTGTTCTAAGTGGTTTTCAACTGTTTTTAGGACGGGTCAAATTTTGACATTTTCGCCATACTATAGCCTTGCTTCTTTGGTCATTTTTTCAACATGCTAATTTATGGGTTTTGGGGCTGTTTTTTGAGTTTTTTTCAACACTGTATACTAAAACACTCTTCTACTTGCTGTTTAAAGTTGTTTTCAGCTGTTTTTAGGACGTGTCAAATTTTGACATTTTCGCCATACTATAGCCTTGCTTCTTTGGTCATTTTTTTCAACATGCTAATTTATGGGTTTCTGGGCAGTTTTTGAAGGTTTTTTCAACACTGTATACTAAAACACGCTTCTACTTACTGTTCTAAGTGGTTTCAAGCAGTTTTTTGGACGTGTCAAATTTTGACATTTTCGCCATACTATAGCCTTGCTTCTTTGGTCATTTTTTCAACATGCTAATTTATGGGTTTTTGGGCTGTTTTTGGAGGTTTTTTCAACACTGTATATTAAAACACGCTTCTACATGCTGTTCTAAGTGGTTTTCAGCTGTTTTTGGGACGGGTCAAATTTTGACATTTTCGCCATACTATAGCCTTGCTTCTTTGGTCAATTTTTC
>NW_024660629.1:0-301 GCF_008729295.1 Plectropomus leopardus | reverse complement strand
CCTATCTCTAAGGCAGAGCCCAGCCACCCTATGGAGGAAGCTCATTTCGGCCGCTTGTACCCACGATCTTTGTCTTTCAGTCACTACCCAAAGCCCGTGACCATAGGTGAGGGTAGGAACGAAGATCGACCGGTAAATCGAGAGCTTTGCCTTTCAGCTCAGCTCCCTCTTCACCACGACAGATTGGTGCAGAGTCCACATTACTGCAGATGCTGCACTGATCCGCCTGTCGATCTCCCGCTCCATCCTTCCCTCACTCGTGAACAAGACCCCGAGGTACTTAAACTCCTCCACTTGGGGC
>NW_024660628.1:0-854 GCF_008729295.1 Plectropomus leopardus | reverse complement strand
GCCAATACATGCTATAGCATAAAATGTTGCAGAAAAGGCCAAAAACAGCTTCCATATGCATGTTGAAAAAATGACCAAAGAGGTAAGGCTATAGTATGCCAAAAATGTTAAAATATGACACATCCCAAAAATAGCTGAAAACACTTCAAAACAGTATAAAATAGCGTAACAAGACACACCATAGCATTGGATGCTGCAAAAATGGCCCAAAATACCAGAAAAATGCACGTTGAAAAATGACCAAAGAGGCAAAGCTATAGTATGGCAAAAATGTCAAAATATGACGTCCCAAAAACAGATTACAACACCTCAAAACAGCATAAAATAGCGTGCCGAGACACGCCATACCAAAGAATGTTGCACAAACATCTCAAAACACTATAATACAGCATGTGAAAAAAATGGCCGCATATACCACACTATAGTATGGCGAAAAATGTCAAAATATGACATATACCAAAAACAGCTGAAAATGGCAAAACAATAGCTTGCCGACACATTCCATAGCATAGAATGTTGCAAAAACAGCTAAAAATACCATTATATAGCATGTGGAAAAAATGACAGAAAATACCTCATGCTATAGTATGTTGCCTACAGTCATAAAAAAATGTGAAAGTATAGTATGCCCTCCAAATTATGCAAAATCATCATATTATAGTATGTTGTTAAAAATCCTGCAAAACTGTCACTGTGTAGTATGTCGTCCAAGTCATGCAGAATCATCACAGAATACCATGTCGTCCAAAATCATGAAAAACGTCATTGTATAGTTCGTCGTCCAAAATCATGCAAAAACATCATAGAATACTATATCCTACAAATTATCCTAAAAAGTCATATTATGGCTTGTT
>NW_024660627.1:0-571 GCF_008729295.1 Plectropomus leopardus | reverse complement strand
CAAAACAAAATAAAATAGTGTGTAGAGACACGCCATAGCATAGTTTGTTGCAAAAACGCCATAAAACACCATGATATGGCACGTTGAAAAAATGACCGAAAAGGCAAGGCTATAGTAAGGCAAAATTGTTAAAATATGACATGTCCCAAAAACAGCTGAAAACACCTCAAAACAAAATAAAATAGTGTGTAGAGACACGCCAGGGCATAGTTTGTTCTAAAACCGGCCAAAAACACCATGACATGGCATGCTGAAAAAATGACCGAAAAGGCAAGGCTATAGTAAGGCAAAATTGTCAAAATATGACATGTCCCAAAAACAGCTGAAAACACCTAAGAACAGCATAAAATAGCGTGCTTAGAAATGCCATGGCATAGTTTCTAGCAAAAATGGCCAAAAACACCATGATATGGCACGTTGAAAAAAATGACCGGAAAGGCAAGGCTATAGTAAGGCAAAATTGTCAAAATAAGACATGTCCCAAAAACAGCTGAAAACACCCCAAAACAACATAAAATAGCGTGCCTAGAAACACCATGGCATAGTTTGTTGCAAAAATGGCCAAAAACAG
>NW_024660626.1:0-443 GCF_008729295.1 Plectropomus leopardus | reverse complement strand
GACACGTCATAGCATAGAATCTTACAAAAATGTCCAAAAGCACGAAATTCATGTATGTCCAAAAAATGAAAAAAAAAAAAAAGGCCAGGCTATAGTATGGCAAAAAATGTCATAAAATAACATGTCCCAAAAACAGCTTAAAACACCTTAAAACAGCATAAAATAGAGTGCAAAGATAAATCATAGCATAGAATCTTACAAATATGTCCAAAAACATGAAAATAATGTATGTCCAAAAAATGACCAAAAAGGCAAGGCTATAGTATGGCAAAAATGCCAAAATATGACACGTCCCAAAAACAGCTGAAAACACCCCAAAACAGCATAAAATAGCCTGCTGAGAAATGCCACAGACTAGAATGTTGCAAAAACGGCCAGAAACACCAAGATAATGCATGTCCAAAAAATGACAAAGAAGGCAAGGCTATAGTATGGCAAAAAAG
>NW_024660625.1:0-301 GCF_008729295.1 Plectropomus leopardus | reverse complement strand
AACAGCTAAAAATAGTTTAAAACCACGTGAAATAGTGTGGAGAGACACGCCATAGCAAAGAAAGTTGCAAAAATGGCCAAAAACACCATATTAAAGCAACTTGAAAAAATGACACAAAATGCAAGGCTATAGTATGACAAAAATGGCAAAATATGACACGTCCCAAAAACAGCAAAAACCAGTTTAAAAATTACTTAAAATAGCGTGGAGAGACACGCCATAGCATAGAAAGTTGCAAAAACCGCCAAAAACAACATATTAAAGCATCTTGAAAAAATGACCCAAAAAGCAAGGCTATAGT
>NW_024660624.1:0-208 GCF_008729295.1 Plectropomus leopardus | reverse complement strand
TTTTGGAAAATCATTTGCTATGGCGTGTCTCGTCAGTCTATTTCATGTGGTTTAAAATGGATTTCAGCACTTTTTTAAAAAGGGCATTTTTTTACATTTTTGCCATACTATAGCCTTGCATGTTTTGTGTTTTTTTTGGACATGCTATTTAATTGTGTTTGGGGCTGTTTTTGGAAAATCATTTGTTATGGTGTGTCTCGTCAGTCTA
>NW_024660623.1:0-357 GCF_008729295.1 Plectropomus leopardus | reverse complement strand
GAAACCCATTCAAACTGACATTTTTGATCCCACAGCCATCAGAGCAGAAAAACAGGACTTGTATTATTTCTGGGTGTCATTCTCGGCTTTTGACTCTGAATTTGTCATTTTGACTATTTTCCACCTGATGAGGTCATTTTGACCATATTTGCCATATGGAGGAAATACATGCTATTTCCACTAGGTGACCTGTCACAGTCAATGTAGCTGCTGATCACTGACATATCCCAGACTGTCAGCAGCTACACTCACACACTGACATATCCCAGACTGTCAGCAGCTACACTCACACACTGAGCACGGAGGAGATTCAACATCATTCATTATTTCATGTAAAACGTAGTGGCATCATGAGAA
>NW_024660622.1:0-236 GCF_008729295.1 Plectropomus leopardus | reverse complement strand
GTGCCTTTGCGAATATGTGTGGGAATATCTACATGAATGTGTGTGTTTTGTTGCATACGTATATGTGGGGGTGGGAGGGTCAGGCTGTCTGTATTTTTCTTGATTGTTGTTTTTCATTTCTGTTATTGTTTTTAATCTCTGTTAGGCACTTTGTGTTACTCTTTGTATGAAAAGTGCCATACAAATAAAGATTTGATTTGATTTGAAGCAGCACAGACTCCAGCCAGTCAGCCAGT
>NW_024660621.1:0-277 GCF_008729295.1 Plectropomus leopardus | reverse complement strand
GAGTCAGATTCTGATGGGTATATTAATGTTTGAAGACTTTTTTATAGTAACCATGTTGTAGGGCCTTTTTAGATGGAGCCAGCAATATGAGATCATCTGCAAAGAGCAGGCATTTAATCTCTGAGTCAGAGAGGGTGAGGCCGGGGATATCTGATTGTTCTAGTGATTTTGCCAGATCATCAATATAAATATTAAACAGGGTGGGGCTGAGACTGCAGCACTGTTTCACCCCTCTAATCTGGGGAAAGAAATCTGTTTCCATATTAGCCCTTTTCAC
>NW_024660620.1:0-1373 GCF_008729295.1 Plectropomus leopardus | reverse complement strand
CAGCAGCAGCAGCACAGCGGCCCACGTCAGAGGAGGAGCCACCTGCTGTGATACAGACTAAAATTAATACGTGAATTGCAATTAGATGGATTAAAACAATCACGCATACATACCCGTGAGTGAGGGCGCAGCGTCACAGGCAGCAGGAGAGATAGCCACCAACCAACCACCTTTATAACTGCTAACAGCAAACAGAGACCAGAATCACATAACGTGCAGCCCGACAGAGTGCATGAGACACGCCAGACACAAACGAGCCAGCCTACCTGAGGGTTCCCAACGCGGTGCGTGTATTATTGCGCACGGCTCCGAGGCCACGCACTCCCAACCCCCGGCCAGAGTACAGGCCAACTCTGCCGGAGAGCAGAAAGCGCATCAGACACGGCACCAATACAAGCCAGAGACGCAGTAATAGTGTCTGAGCCTACCTGGCAAAGTGAGCAGAGGAGACGCGCCGACCTACGTCTCAAGACAGCCACGTGGATCAAACTCTGCCACGCCAAACCACACTGCCGACACACACGCTCAGGTTTCCGGATGAGGTAGGAGGACGCACATCTGAGAGGCACAGCCCTCCCCCATATAGCTTTGGCTGGCCTCGCCCAGTACACTGGTGAAATTGGATAATTGCTCTCAGCCCAGTGTCACTCAATGGGCGGGGAGCAAAGGGGCGAGCCTACACAGCTATCCACCTGACCCAGCACATAACTAACATGAGTGGAGACGGGCTGTACCGTCCTGCCACATCTACCCCCCCTTTTTGCATTGTCGCCCCGACAATGGACCAAAGGGACCTGGGGGTTAACACCACGGCCGGTGGAAAGCAGACTGGGCGTTAGACACAGCCCTTGACGGTTCTGCCACTTCACCGTCAATGCAACCAGCTGACCGTGGGAGATGATGCACGTTTGAGTGTTGGCCAGCGATGGATCGACCTGTTCGACGGACAGCGGGCTGACTAACACTGCCTAAACCTGCCGTAAGGGGAGAAGAACCCAACACGGGAGAATCTCCCCGTGCCAGAGGCATACCAAGGACAGGAGGATCTCTCGGCGGTGTCGCTGCCAGGGGCCCCCTATGATCAGCACTGCCAGCTATAGGTGCAGCCGATGGCAACGGGGTTTCAGGGACCAACACCCAGAGGTCATCATCACTAGAGGAGTTACCCTCGAGTGCTGTTGGTGGAAACAGAGGAGCGGGAGGAGAAGCAGGAGGAGGACCAGCCAAGTCAGGCCCTAGTTTGGCCTTCAACATGTTTTGATGCACGTTGCGCACCTTCTCTAAGTTGTCCACAGGAGCGCTGGTGTAAACCGCACCGTCGCCACATGGGGCTCTTAGCACCTGGTACACCACGGAACTCCAAATGTCACTGA
>NW_024660619.1:0-783 GCF_008729295.1 Plectropomus leopardus | reverse complement strand
TTTTGGGCCTGTTTTGACCTTTATTTCCACTTTGTGTGCTATGATGCACTTCTACAAGCTATAATACGTCCGTTTTCGCCATTTTTGGGACATGTCAAAATTTGACATTTTTGCCATACTATAGTATGCGATTTCTGGCCATTTTTTCAACATGCTAAATTGTGATGTTTGGGGCCTCTTTTGACCTTTTTTACCACTTTGTATACTTTGATGCGCCTCTACAAAGTATAATATGTCATTTTTAGCCATTTTTGGGACATGTCAAAATTTGACATTTTTACCATACTATAGTATGCGATTTTTGGCCATTTTTTCAACATGCTAAATTGTGACATTTTGGGCCTTTTTTGGCCTTTTTTTCCACTTTGTGTGCTATGATGCGCCTCTACGAGCTATGATATGTCCTTTTTCGCCAATTTTGGGACATGTCAAAATTTGACATTTTTGCCATACTATAGTATGCAATTTCTGGCCATTTTTTCAACATGCTTAATTGTGACGTTTTGGGCCTTTTTTGGCCTTTTTTTCCACTTTGTGTGCTATGATGCGCCTCTACAAGCTATGATATGTCCTTTTTTGCCAATTTTGGGACATGTCAAAATTTGACATTTTTGCCATACTATAGTATGCGATTTTTGGCCATTTTTTCAACATGCTAAATTGTGATGTTTTGGGCCTGTTTTGACCTTTTTTTCCACTTTGTATACTATTACGCATCTCTGCAATCTATAATATACCGTTTTTAGCCATTTTTGGGACATGTCAAAATTTGACATTTTTGTC
>NW_024660618.1:0-342 GCF_008729295.1 Plectropomus leopardus | reverse complement strand
ATAAGATACAGACACACACTTGCATCAACTTAAAATATGATATAAATTGACGAAATACAGAACAAAACACATATATACATAAAAAAAAATAATAAATAAAAAATTCCCCTCCCACAGTTTACAGGTGTTCTCAAGTGAATCTTAAGTGAATCATAAGTTCCCCTCTGTCATGGCAGTCGTGTAAGGTTCCCAAAAGCTTATTAAAGTCTTTTTGTTTGCCCTTTGCAATGTATGTTAGTCTTTCTAATCCTATACAGCTAAAGAGTTCCTAATGAAGGAGCATCCATACTCTTCAAACAGAGTGCAATAGCCCTCCTGGCTTGTAATAGTCCAAAATCCAGT
>NW_024660617.1:0-325 GCF_008729295.1 Plectropomus leopardus | reverse complement strand
TTTTTTTTTTTTTTTTTTTTTTGAACCAAATATTTATTAGTCTTCACATATATTTATACACACATTTCAATTCACATCAGATCCTCCCTTGCCACATATATATGAAGAAACCAAGCAATTCCAGAGATATGCTATAAACAGAACAATTGAACCTTTGACAATTCAGTAAACAACTCGAGCCCACTGGGTTGTCTCTGATAAATCTCTGCGTAAACCACACAAAACACATGGACAGTTCTCCTGATAGCACAGTTTGACAGTGTTTCACATTGACAAATTTAAGTATTTACTTATGGGAGCCCATCTTGTTCTGAAAATGTCCATC
>NW_024660616.1:0-344 GCF_008729295.1 Plectropomus leopardus | reverse complement strand
TTTTGTCATACTATAGTATGCGATTTTTGGCCATTTTTTCAACATGCTAAATTATGATGTTTTTGGCCCTTTTTGGCCTATGTTTCCATTTTGTATAATAAGTCTTGTCTCTACAAGGTATAATATGTAGTTTTTAGCCATTTTTGGGACGTGTCAAAATTTGACATTTTTGTCATACTATAGTATGCGATTTTTGGCCAATTTTTCAACAAGCTAAATGATGATGTTTTTTGCCCTTTTTTGTCCATGTTTCCACGTTGTATAATACGATGCGTGTCTACACGGCATAATATGCAATTTTTAGCCATTTTTGGGACATGTCAAAATTTGACATTTTTTTTACA
>NW_024660615.1:0-308 GCF_008729295.1 Plectropomus leopardus | reverse complement strand
CTTTCTTTTCACTTTGCATGCTATAACGCAACTCTACGAGCTATAATATGTTGTTTTTAACCATTTTTGGAACATGTCAAAATTTGACATTTTTGCCATACTATAGTATGCAATTTTTTCTCCATTTTTTTCAACATGCTAAATAATGACATTTTTAGCCTTTTTTGTTCTTTCTTTTCACTTTGCATGCTATAACGCAACTCTACGAGCCATAATATGTTGTTTTTAGTCATTTTTGGGACATGTCAAAAATTTACAATTTTGCCATGCTATAGTATGCGATTTTTTTCCCCATTTTTTCAACATGT
>NW_024660614.1:0-315 GCF_008729295.1 Plectropomus leopardus | reverse complement strand
TCTAGCACAACTGTAAGGAACCTCAGAGTTTTTTTTTTTTTTTTTTTTATCAAAATCTATCTTTTGCCTCCCATATAAAACAAACTTCTAGGACTGCTTTCTTTCACTTATGTAACATCGCAAAAATTAGACATCCTGTCCCAAAGAGATTGCTGAAAAATTAGTACATGCATTTGTCACCTCTAGGCTGGATTACTGTAACTCCCTATTATTTGGTTGCCCCAACAAATCTCTTTCTCTCCAACTGGTGCAGAACATTGCTGCTCAAGTTCTAACGGGAACCAAGAAAAGGGACCATATTTCTCCTGTTTTAGC
>NW_024660613.1:0-436 GCF_008729295.1 Plectropomus leopardus | reverse complement strand
TTTCCAAAAACAGTCCAAAACACCATTAAATAGCATGTCCAAAAAAAACACAAAACATGCAAGGCTATAGTATGGCAAAAATGTCAAAAATGTCATTTTCAAAAAACTGCTGAAAACCGTTTTAAACTACATAACACAGCGTGCCGAGACACGCCATGGCAAATGATTTTGCAAAAAGAGTCCAAAACACATCCAAATAGCATGTCCAAAAATCCCCCAATAAATGCAAGGCTATAGTATGGCAAAAATCTCAAAAATGCCATTTTCAGAAAACTGCTTTAAAGTATTTTAAACTACATAAAAACCACTTTTATGGCTGTTGCAGCACTCCCCCCTCCTTTTGTGTTTTTGAAGCTCTGTGTGTATGTATGCAAAGGTGTGAAAATGCTTGTGTGTGCGTGTGTGTGTGAGTGGTGCGCAAATTGCAGGTTGAAGT
>NW_024660612.1:0-730 GCF_008729295.1 Plectropomus leopardus | reverse complement strand
CCTGTCCCAAACAGATGCTGAAAAATTAGTACATGCATTTATCACCTCTAGGCTGGATTACTGTAACTCCCTATTATTCGGTTGTCCCAACAAATCTCTTAGGTCTCTCCAACTGGTGCAGAACGCCGCTGCTTGTGTTCTAACGGGAAGCAAGAAAAGGGATCATATTTCTCCTGTTTTAGCTTCTTTGCACTGGTTCCCTGTGAAATCCAGGATTGAATTCAAAATCCTCCTCCTTACTTACAAAGCTCTAAATGGTCAGGCTCTATCCTATCTGTTGCAGCTCATAGTTCCTTACCAACCCTCAAGATCACTGCGCTCTGAAAATGCAGGGTTATTTTTGGTTCCCAAAGTTTCCAAAAGCAGGATAGGAACCAGAGCCTTCAGCTACCATGCTGATCATACTGTGATGAGGTGCTCCATGTCTCCGTGAGGTGCTCCATGTCTCCGTGAATGCAACACTCACGTGACGGTCAGTGCGCGATCCAAGATGGCGGCGATTGGCTGCTAGAACCAAACAAACTTTTCTCTTCGGACTTTAAACTTCTTTTTTTTTTTTTTTTTTTTCTTTTTTTTTCTTCTTCTTCTTTACAACCTCCTTTTTTTTCCTTTCACTCCCAATAAACCTCGGCTACACCTTAACTGATGGACTACCTCATTTATTCACCGACCTGGATACCTTAGAGAACTACATAGACCAATACTTCATCACATACTGCACAATGAATGC
>NW_024660611.1:0-379 GCF_008729295.1 Plectropomus leopardus | reverse complement strand
CCTCTCTCTTTTTCTTTCCTTTTTGCCATGATTGTATTTCATTTGTTATTTACGACATCTATTGCACATCTGTCCGTCCTGGAAGAGGGATCCCTTATCATCCTCTACCGCTCTTCCTGAGGTTTCTTCCCCCCCCCCCCCGTTACAGGGGTTCTTTTTCGGGAGTTTTTCCTTGGGTGATGTGAGGGTCTAAGGGCAGAGGGATGCCGTACACCGTAAAGCCCTCTGAGGCAAACCATGTTTTAGTGATAATGGCCTCTGTAAATAAAATTGACTTGACTTGATATATTAACAGTGGAGGCATGACTCATAACAATGGCAGTAGAAGATTCCGTCAAGCAGGATCATGGCATTGGTGCAATCAAGGCCCACAACACAG
>NW_024660610.1:0-648 GCF_008729295.1 Plectropomus leopardus | reverse complement strand
TATAGCATGTCAAAAAACTGACCCAAAATGCAAGGCTATAGTAAGGCAAAAATGTCAAAATTTGACCCGTCCCAAAAACAGCTAAAAACAGTTGAAAACCAGCTAAAATGGGGTGCCAATGAACGCCATAGCATAGAAAGTTGCAAAAACAGCCAAAAACACCATAATATAGCATGTCGAAAAAGTAACCCAAAATGCAAGGCAAAAATGTCAAAATTTGACCCGTCCCAAAAACAGCCGAAAACAGTTAAAAACCAGCTAAAATAGGGACACAAGACATTCCATAGTATAGAAAGTTGCAAAAACGGCCAAAAACACCATAATATAGCATGTCGAAGAAGTGACCCAAAATGCAAGGCTATAGTAAGGCAAAAATGTCAAAATTTGACCCGTCCCAAAAACAGCTGAAAACAATTGAAAACCAGCTAAAATGGGGTGCCAAGAAATGCCATAGCATAGAAAGTTGCAAAAACAGCCAAAAACACCATAATATAGCATGTTGAAAAAGTGACCCAAAATGCAAGGCTATAGTAAGGCAAAAATGTCAAAATTTGACCCGTCGCAAAAACAGCTGAAAAAAGTTGAAAACTTCCTGAAATAGCGTGCCATTACATGCCATTGCATAGAAAGATGTAAAAATGGCCAAAA
>NW_024660609.1:0-2083 GCF_008729295.1 Plectropomus leopardus | reverse complement strand
GATTTCTCCATTCTGTAAGCCCACTTCAAACAGCGCCCTGTCTGTGGCTTTCTGCAGTTTATAGGAGAGCCAGGCATTCTGTCCAGAGTCCACATCAACAGCCACCACTTTAGTCACCAGATAGCCCACATCTGCTGAACGAGGCACCATCTCAGCCACCACAGAGCCACCAGTCTGGACTGGGTACAGCACCTGAGGAGGGTTGTCGTTCTGGTCCTGAATAATTAATGTTACAGTCACATTACTACTGAGTGGAGGGGAGCCTCCATCCTGCGCTTTGACAGTAAATACGAGCTGTTTGATCTGTTCATAATCAAATGAGCGCACTGCATGTAGAAGTCCAGTTTCAGAGTTTATTGAAACATACGAAGAAACTGGGCTGCCACTGACCTGCGTCTCCTCGAGAAAGTATGAGATTCTTGCGTTTTGATTCCAATCAGAGTCTCGTGCGCTTAAACTGAATATCGACATCCCAGGGACATTATTCTCAATGATATAGGCGGAGTAATTCGGTTTGGTGAATAGCGGAGGATTGTCATTTACATCAGAAATTTTGAGATGTAAAGTTGTTTTAGTAGAAAGTGGGGGTAACCCTGAATCGGTTGCGGTTATGGTTATGTTATATTCTGGTTTCGTTTCACGATCAAAAGGTGCGTCAGAAAGCAAATTGTAATAATTAGTCAAAGAAGACTGGATTTTAAATGGGAGATTTGAATCAATTGAGCACGTTATCTGGCCGTTTCTTTCTGAGTCTGCGTCTTTGACATTAAAAACAGCTACGGTCGTGCCTGGAGGGACATCCTCTGAAATCAGACTTGAGTGGGACATTATATTTATAACTGGAGCATTATCATTTATGTCAGTGACCTCAATGACAACTTTAGTTCCGTCACTTAGGCCACCCTGGTCTTTAGCGATCACTCTTATTTCGTATTTTTTGTCTTTTTCGAAATCAATATTATCAGCCACAGTTATTTTGCCAGATAAACTATCAATTGCAAACAGTTCACCAGACTTGCCATTTACGTTCGAGACAGAATATGTGACCAAGCCATTAGATCCACTATCGGCATCTGAAGCATTCACAGTTGTAATATATGTACCTATGGGTGTATTTTCTGTCACCTTAGCAGTGTACAACGATTGATTAAATACAGGACGATTATCGTTGACATCAATGACAGTAATCTTTATATTTACTGTGCCAGATCGCTGTGGATTCCCTCCGTCTACAGCAATCAACTTTAAAGAGAGGTGTGGATTTAACTCTCTGTCTAATGGCTTCTGTAAAATCATTACCGCGAGCTTGATTCCATCGGCGTTGGAGTGTTGCTTCAAAACGAAATTATCATTAGGGGATAAAACATAATTTTGCAAACTGTGGATTCCTGCATCGGGGTCATAGGCGCTTTCTAAATCGAAATGAGAACCTGTTGTTGCAGACTCACTGATTTCTAGATTAATTACGTTATTTTTGAAAGTTGGTGCATGGTCGTTTATGTCTAATATTTCTACCGTCACCCTGTGCATCTCAATTGGATTTTCCAAAATAATTTCGAAACTGAAGCTGCACGGTGTTACGTCTCCACAAAGCTCCTCTCGGTCGATTCTCTCACTCACGACTAGAATTCCTTTGTCTGTGTTAAGCTCAGTATACTGATTGTTTTCTCCGGCCACGATACGGGCCCGCCCAGAGCGGAGCCTTTTCAGATCCAATCCGAGGTCTTGTGCTACATTACCGATAAAAGAACCTTTCTTCATCTCCTCCGGGATTGAATAACGGATTTGGCCGTTGATGGTGGAAAGCATGACGACAAAAATGAACATCTCCCATGTACGTGTCCAACACATCAGCCATTTTCCGCATCGGTGCTGTCGTATCCCCATGTCGTCAGCAGTAAAATCCTCAATGAAACCGCAAATTATATCCCACAGCCACAAACTACATTCCAGTTCAAAGGTGCTGCATTGGAGCGAATTTGACCGATTATTATCGAACGAAGACTGCTGTTTCAAAGCGATTAATTTTCGTCGGACGCCTTCTTGTATGAGACAATGTTTCTCTCTCCCTCTTTCTCTCCTC
>NW_024660608.1:0-441 GCF_008729295.1 Plectropomus leopardus | reverse complement strand
CAAGATGATCAGGCAGATAAAAATGACGATGTCAAGGATCAATCAACTGCAGAGAGGCAACCTATCCCATAAAACATACTGGAAAAAGATCAGAAAATAACCCCAATTGCATTAATGGGAGATCCTAACCGAGGTCTAACACTTTCTATGTGTCCTTTAAGAGCATCAACACCATGAAACACAGGAAAGATCGTGTCACCTTCCTCAGACGTCGCTGTGACAGGAAAAAGGTTCACATCGGAAAGTTGCAGTGTGGTCTTTGTGAGGATCCTGGACGGGCAGCTCGGTTACACTGGTGCGGTTCTGGTGGCTGGCCTCGGTTGGTTTAAACGTTGAAAATTCAGCTTGAATTTGTTCCCTCGATGTTTCTCTCATTCATTGTCCATTCATTGGCTCTTTTTGGCTATTTTTGGACGTTTTAATGCTGGTTTTAGGAAATGT
>NW_024660607.1:0-864 GCF_008729295.1 Plectropomus leopardus | reverse complement strand
GGAGATGCCATTTTTCAACATTTTTGCCATACTATAGCCTTGCTTTTTGGGTCATTTTTTTGACCTGCCATATTACGGTGCTTTTTGGCCGTTTTTGCAACATTCTATGCCATGGCGTGTCTTAGCACGCTAATTTATGCAGTTTCCAAGTGTTTTAAGCTTTTTTTGGGAGATGCCATTTTTCAACATTTTTGCCATACTATAGCCTTGCTTTTCAGGTCATTTTTTTGACATGTAAAATTTTGGTGTTTTTGGCCGTTTTTGCAACATTCTATGACATGGCGCGACTCAGCACGCTATTTTCTTCAGTTTCCAAGTGTTTTAAGCTGTTTTTGGGAGATACCATTTTTCAACATTTTTGCCATACTATAGTCTTGCTTTTGGGGTCATTTTTTTTGACATGCCATATTACGGTGCTTTTTGACCGTTTTTGCAACATTCTATGCCATGGCGCGACTCAGCACGCTATTTTATGCAGTTTCCAAGTGTTTTAAGCTTTTTTGGGGGGATGCCATTTTTCAACATTTTTACCATACTATAGCCTTTCTTTTAGCGTCATTTTTTTGACATGTCAAATTATGGTGTTTTTGACCGTTTTTGCAACATTCTATGCCATGGCGCGACTCAGCACGCTATTTTCTTCAGTTTCCAGGTGTTTTAAGCTGTTTTTGGGAGATGCCATTTTTCAATATTTTTGCCATACAAAAATGCTTTTTGGGTCATTTTTTTGACATGCCATATTACGGTGCTTTTTGACCGTTTTTGCAACATTCTGTGCCATGGCGCGATTCAGCACACTATTTTATGCAGTTTCCAAGTGTTTTAAGCTGTTTTTTGGGAGATGCCATTTTTCAACATTTTTGC
>NW_024660606.1:0-424 GCF_008729295.1 Plectropomus leopardus | reverse complement strand
TTTTTGCAACTTTCTTTGCTATGGCGTGTATTGGCAGGCTATTCTAAACTGTTTCCAATTGTTTTCAACAGTTTTTGGGATGTGTCAAATTTTGACATTTTTGCCTGACTATAGCCTTGGATTTTTGGTCATTTTTTCGACATGCCATATTCTGCTTTTTTGCGGTCTTTCTGCAACTTTCTTTGCGATGGCGTGTTTTAGCAGTCTATTCTAAGCTGTTTCCAGTTGTTTTCAATAGTTTTTGCAACGTGTCAAATTTTGACATTTTTGCCTTACTATAGCCTTGGATTTTTGGTCATTTTTTCGACATGCCAAATTCTGCTGTTTTGGGCTCTTGTTGCAACTTTCTTTGCTATGGTGTGTCTCGGCAGGCTATTTTAAGTTGTTTCCAGCCTTTTTCAACATCTTTTGGGAGGTGTCAAAA
>NW_024660604.1:0-636 GCF_008729295.1 Plectropomus leopardus | reverse complement strand
TGTCTTGGCAGGCTAATCTAAGCCATTTAAAGCTGTTTTGAGCTGTTCTTAGGACATGTCCAATTTTGACATTTTTGCCTTACTATAGCCTTGCATGTTTGGTCATTTTTTCGACATGCGAAATTTTGGTGTTAGTGGTTGTTTTTTGCAAATTTTGTTTGCTATGGAGTGTCTTACCAGGCTAATGTAAGTTATTTAAAATTGTTTTGAGCACTTTTGTGACGTGTCAAATTTTGACATTTTTGCCTTACTATAGTCTTGCATCTTTGGTTATTTTTTTCGACATGCGAAATTTTGATGGTTTTGGCCTTTTTTTTCAATTTCTTTGCTATGGCGTGTCTTGGCAGGCTAATCTAAGCTATTTAAAGCTGTTTTGAGCTGTTTTTGGGACATGTCCAATTTTGACATTTTTGCCTTACTATAGCCTTGCATCTTTGGTCATTTTTTCAACAGCTAAATTTTGGAGTTTTTGGCCTTTTTTTGCAAATTTTGTTGGTATAGCGTGTCTTGGCAGGCTAATCTAAGCCATTTAAAGCTGTTTTGAGCTGTTTTTAGGACATGTCCAATTTTGACATGTTTGCCTTACTATAGTCTTGCATCTTTGGTCATTTTTTCGACATGCGAAATTTTGCTGTT
>NW_024660603.1:0-330 GCF_008729295.1 Plectropomus leopardus | reverse complement strand
TATGTGGTTTTCAGTGGTTTAAAACTGTTTTTGGGAAATGCCATTTTTCGGAAATTTTGCCATACTATAGCCTTGCTTTTCGGGTCATTTTTTCAACGTGCCATACTATGGTGTTTTTGGTCGTTTTTGCAAAATTCTATGATCTGGCATGTGTAAGTACATTATTTTATGTTGGTTTTTTTTCAGTGATTTTAACCTCTTTTTAGGAAATGTCATTTTTTGTCATACTGTTGCCTTCCTTTTTGGGTGTTTTTTGCAAAATTCTGTGGTATGGCTTGTCTCAGCACACAATATAATGCGGCCTTTAACTGTTTTTTTCGCAACACTATA
>NW_024660602.1:0-670 GCF_008729295.1 Plectropomus leopardus | reverse complement strand
CCATAGCAAAGAAAGTTGCAAAAATGGCCAAAAACACAATAATATTGCATGTTGAAAAAATGACCGAAAAGGCAAGGCTATAGTATGGCAAAAAATTCAAAATATGGCATATCCCAAAAACTGCTGAAAACACCTCAAAACAGCATAAAATAGCATGCCAAGACACGCCATAGCAAAGAAAGTTGCAAAAATGGCCAAAAACACCATAAAATTGCATGTTGAAAACATGACCGAAAAAGCAAGGCTATAGTATGGCAAAAAAGTGAAAAACATGCCATATCCTAAAAACTGCTGAAAACACTATAAAACAGCATAAAATAGCGTGCAAAGACACGCCATAGCAAAGAAAGTTGCAAAAACGACCAAAAACAGCCAAAAACACCAATATATTGCATGTTGAAGAATTGACTGAAAAGGCAAGGCTATAGTATGGCAAAAAAGTCAAAATATGACATGTCCCGAAAACTGCTGAAAATACCTCAAACGGGAATAAAATCGCGTGCAACGACACGCCATAGCAAAGAAAGTTGCAAAAACGGCCAAAAACACCATTACATTGCATGTTGAAAAAATGACCGAAAAGGCAAGGCTATAGTATGGCAAAAAAGTCAAAATATGGCATATCCTAAAAACTGCTGAAAACACCTCAAAACAGCATAAAATAGCATGC
>NW_024660601.1:0-543 GCF_008729295.1 Plectropomus leopardus | reverse complement strand
GCTATAGTATGGCTAAAAATGCCAAAATATGACATGTCCCAAAAACAGTTAAAAACACCTTAAAACAGCATAAAATAGTGTGCCAAGACATGCTATAGCATAGAATGTCTCAAAAACAGCCAAAACCCGCAAAATTATGCATGTTGACAAAAAGACGCAAGGCTATAGTATGGCTAAAAATGTCAAACATGACATGTCCCAAAAACGTTTCAAAACACCTCAAAACAGCAGAAAATAGCGTGCCGAAACACACCATAGCATAGAATATTGCAAATACCGCCAAAAACACCATAATAATGCAAGTTGAAAACATGACCGAAAAGGAAAGGCTATATTATGGCTATAAATGTCAAAAAATGACATCTCCCAAAAACAGCTGAAAACACATCAAAAAAAGATAAAATAGTTTGCCAAGACATGCCATAGCTTTGTATGTTGCAAAAACTGCCAAAAACACATTAATAATGCACATTAAAAAAATTACAGAAATGGCAAGGTTTTGATAAGGCTAAAATTGTCAAAATATGACATGTCCCAAAAACG
>NW_024660599.1:0-443 GCF_008729295.1 Plectropomus leopardus | reverse complement strand
TGACCAAAAATCCAAGACTATAGTAAGGCAAAAATGTCAAAATTTGGTATGTCCCAAAAAATGTTGAAAACAACAGGAAATAGCTTAGAATAGCCTGCCAAAACACGCCATAGCAAAGAAAGTTGCAAAAAAAGCAAAAAAAAAGCATAATTTGGCGTGTCGAAAAATCCGACCAAAAATCCAAGGCAAAATGTCAAAATTTGACCCGTCCTACAAAACTGTTAAAAACTGCTGGAAACAGCTTAGAATAGCCTGCCAAAACACGCCATAGCAAAGATAGTTGTAAAATAAGTCCAAAACAGCATAATTTGGCATGTCGAAAAATCTGACCAAAAATCCAAGACTATAGTAAGGCAAAAATGTCAAAATTTGACATCTCCTAAACACTGTTAAAAACTGCTGGAAACAGCTTAGAATGGCCTGCCAAAACACGCCATAGCAAA
>NW_024660598.1:0-2089 GCF_008729295.1 Plectropomus leopardus | reverse complement strand
GTGACACAGAATGATAACTTTATAAAATTTATTTTTAGACATATTTAGATATAAGTATTGTTATATATTATTATATAAAGTATTGTACTTACTTTTGAGTTTAGGTTTCAACATTTGTTGAATTTTTTTTGGTCATGGTGAAATGGAAAAAATGTTTGCTGAAAACGATTTCCCAAAGTCTGGGCTTTGAGTTGGGGGTTGAACTCGGGTCACTGGAGTTCAAGGCAGAAGTATCCGTCCATCACCCCCTCCAGACCTCCAGACCTCCACACTCTCACTTTCCACCGTGTTATTTGGAAGTCAGACTCCTGGCTGACTCGGTCTAATCCAGTCCTGCTGGGGAAACCTATTTCACAGAGTGTTTGCATTTTAAACATAATTTCAGAAAGTTTCCTGCGCCCGGGCTGCTGTTCCATGCCTGTTAGGTGGGTGTGCTGAGCGGAGCAGCATCTGTAAATGATTTGTCAGAGAGATGTATTGGATGTACGGACGTGAAGGAGGAGCCTCGGAGAAAGGCTCGCAAAACAAATGAGTGCACAAGTTAACCTCATGGAGCCACCATTAGACATGCACTGCTACCTCCGACTGCTGAGAGGCTCCAGGGAGGGGGCGGTGGGGTGGTGGTGGCGGGGGGGGACTTCCATCAGCAAACCACTCAGACAAGTTAATCCAATTAGAACAACCAATTGTAGTTGCCAAACATTGTTATAAATGCAGACTGAAAGTGAGCAGCAGCCCTCGGGCTCAAGTGTTTCTGTTATGAACAGAATCAGAGATCATGTGATTATTGTGTTACTGAAGGCCCTACAAGATGTCAACATCTGTTTTAAAAGGGTTTTGCAAAGTCTTTAAAGTTGTGCAGTCTTTAAAGATACTGTGCAAGATTTTCTGTTATAAAAACTAAATGTATGGACTCATACGTCTCGCTCATCACTTATTACTGACTTGAAGTGTGTGGCGACCAAAATTATTGCATTTCTATAGGTTTTATTAACATGTGAAAACTTGCAGAGGGTGATAGACACTTATTGCTACTAGAGCAGAGCTGTGTACACGGCTCTGCAGCAGATGAGTATGCCTTTCAGGGTTTTTTTTCTGGTGTATCACATGCGATGTCACAGACAGGGCAGAAAACAGGTAAATAAACAGCAGAAAGCAGCATGGAGGCCAGTGACAATGCTATTGTGGTTACATCTTTTTATATACATATTACTTATTGACACTCTCTCTTATAAACTCGGTGCAGACTAAGCTTTTTTTTAAAGATATTTTTTAGGGCTTTTATTGCCTTTATTTGATAGGACAGACGTAGCATGACAGGGAGAGAGAGAGAGAGGGGATGACATGCAGCAAAAGGCAGAGGGCGGACTCGAACCAGCAGTCACTGCAGCGAGGACACAACCTCTGCACATGGGGAGCCCGCTCCACCAACTAAGCCACTGGATGCCCTGCATTGTGGGGTTTTTTTCATGTGCTTCTTATACCTAAACCCTAACCATCAATGACTTTGTTGCCTAATCCTAACCATCATGATGGTCCACACTGGTTGCCATGTGCTTATGTTGAGTAAACATAACAATGTGCTGCATCATCCCACCATGTACATTTGTTGATATCATGGTAACGGCATCCCAGAGTGTCAACAGTTGATGCAGAAGGAGACCTAAAACAGAAGCGAAAGGTCAGTCAGAGTGGCATCATGTGACAAGTTGGGATGAGAACATGTGTATTCACAACCAGAACTGAGAAACACTGAAATACTCCAGCAACCTACTATTGTATGTTTGGTACATATGTTAAGTTGACAAAACTAATTGGCATTCAGTGAATGTGGACTGGTCTGAGGCCTGGTGCAGCTGCCCGCTTTACTGGATCAGTAATCTAGCCTTGGGTGGTTGAGAAGCACTTCAGCTTCTAGTAGTATAGATTAGGCTTGGGTGGTATGTTATATTTCATATCCATCTACTTTCCAGAAATTTCACCAGGCTACAAAGTATATATATATATATATATTTATGAATATATATTTATATATATGATGATATAAACATGCGATTACTCCCAACTGTTTGTCTGTGCCATTGATGTC
>NW_024660597.1:0-354 GCF_008729295.1 Plectropomus leopardus | reverse complement strand
GCTTTTTTCGTCATTTTTACAACTTGCTTTTTTATGGGTTTTTAACCTGTTTTTGGAAAATCTCTAGATTTGACATGTCTAAAAAAACCACAAACAACCACTTAGAATAGCATGTAGAGGCGCGTGATAGCATACAACCTTGAAATAACTTCCAAAAACGGGCCAAAAACCCATAAAAAAGCAAGTTGAAAAACTGACGAAAAAAGCAAGGCTATAGTATGGCAAAAATCTCAAAATTTCACATGTCCAAAAAAACGCTAAAAAACACTTAGAATAGCATGTAGAGGTGCGTGATAGCATACAGTGTTGAAATAACTTCCAAAAACGGGCCAAAAACCCATAAAAAAGCAAGTT
>NW_024660596.1:0-288 GCF_008729295.1 Plectropomus leopardus | reverse complement strand
AAATCTGTAGAATTGCCGTTGTCTCAGGAAAGCGCAGAGCATTCTCAAGGACCCATCTCACCCCCTGACATTCCCTCTTTCAACTGTTGCCCTTGCTCATGCACTTCAGGACATTGAAAGCATGGACAAACAGGTTAAAAAACACTTTTTCATGCCAGAGCGATAACAGCTGAAAACACCTCAAAACAGCAAGGAAGAGCGTGCCAGGACAAGCCATAGCATAGAATGTTACAAAAATACGCCAAAACGCCATAAAAATGCATTTTGAAAAAATGACCAAAGAGGCAA
>NW_024660595.1:0-372 GCF_008729295.1 Plectropomus leopardus | reverse complement strand
TGACATTTTTGCCATACTATAGCCTTGCATCTTTGGCGGATTTTTCAACATGCTTTTTTATGCTGTTTTTGGCCGTTTTTGCAAAATCCTATGCTATGGCGTGTCTCGGCACGCTAGTTTATGCAGTTTAATGTGGTTTTCAGCAGTTTTTTGGACGGGTCATATATTGACATTTTTGCCATACTATAGCTTTGCATCTTTGGCGGATTTTTCAACATGCTATTTTATGCTGTTTTTTGCAGTTTTCGCAAAATCCTATTCTTTTTGTGGTTTTATGGTTTTTTTTCAGATCTTTTTCGACATCCTATATCATGCAGTATTTGGCTTTTTTGGCCCTTTTTTTGACATGCTGTACTGTAGCATGTCTCTGCA
>NW_024660594.1:0-481 GCF_008729295.1 Plectropomus leopardus | reverse complement strand
TTCTGTGAAAGCAATAAAATAAATCTTGAATGTTGAATCTAGATTGTCGTCAATGATCATTAAATCATCATCATATAGGATGTCGTCAACAATAGCACAAAAGTCATACTATAGTATGTCATCCGAAGTTGCACAAAAACGTCATGCCATACAATGTTGTCTAAAATTGCGAAATAAATGTCATAGTATAGTATATTGTCCACAATAGCATTAAAAAAGTCATAGATAGGTATGTTGTACACAACTGCACAAAAATGTCATACAAAGTAAATATTTCACGTTGTTCAACATGCTTTACTATGTTGTTGTCAGCCATTTTTAAGACATGCTATATTACATCATTTTTGGCTGTTTTTTCAACATGGTCTGCTAGAAAGAGTCTCTTGAAACTATAATATTGTTGTTTTCAGACATTCTTTAAACATTAGTTTAAAGTCAAATTTTGACAATTTTGCCATACTATAGCCTTGCTCTTTTGGTC
>NW_024660593.1:0-310 GCF_008729295.1 Plectropomus leopardus | reverse complement strand
GGTTTAAACAAAATTCTTTGCCATGGCGTGTTTCTGCACGCTATTTTTTGCAGGTTTTAGCAGTTTTCAGCAGTTTTTGGGAAATGACATTTTTTGCCATTTTTGCCTTACTATAGTCTTGCTTTTTTTCTTTTGGTCATTTTTTGGACATGTCATATTTTTGAGATTTTGAACGTTTAAACAAAACTTTATGCCATGACGTGTTTCGGCACGCTATTTTATGCAGATTTTAGCAGTTTCCAGCAGTTTTTGGGAAATGACATTTTTTTGCATTTTTGCCTTACTATAGTCTTGCTTTTTTTCTTTTGGT
>NW_024660592.1:0-382 GCF_008729295.1 Plectropomus leopardus | reverse complement strand
GTGTGTGTGTGTGTGTGTGTGTGTGTGTGTGTGTGTGTGTGTGTGTGTGTGCGTGCAGATTTAAACCACTTCCTGAATTAAAGGGATGGACGGATTAGAGCATTAAAGGGGAGGAAACAGATCCCTGATTTTCCCTGCAGGAGGTCATGCTGTTTGGAAACAGCACTCTTCCTCCTTCCTGTTGTGATAACTGTGTGTGTGTTGATGCATGTGTCCTAAATGTAGTCCAGATTGTGTATTTGAGTGTAATCAGTGAATTTGCAGCTCAGCTCCTACAATAAGTCTAAAATACACTGTGGAAACTAAATAGTTACATTCAGACTGTTCAGGTCCAAAAATGCTCCATTGAAACCCATTCAAACTGACATTTTTGATCCCACAT
>NW_024660591.1:0-497 GCF_008729295.1 Plectropomus leopardus | reverse complement strand
CCGCCAGATCGTTCAGTCTCTGTAGCGGTACAGACGTCTAGGCCTCCTTACCTATGATTATTTGGCTCATTTGTGTTTTTTCCTGGACAACCAGTTTACCTGTTTTTTCTCTGTGCCTCAGATCCTCCATGCCAGCTCCACCACTTTACAAGACTCGACCTGCCTCACCTCTGTCTTCAGCAGCCAATTTGGTTTCTCCACCTTCCACTCCACCGCCTGCCCTGCTCCACCGAATCCAACCTCCTCAGCCTGTCCACTCCAGCCAAGCCTTCAACCAACTTTCCTTTTTCCTAAAATAAACCATCTAAACAGTTCAGTCTTCTGGTGTCTAGTGACAACATCAGCAACATCTCCGAGCACTCTCCGAAAGCAGCCAAAGCATGGTAAATCAAATATCTGAACTTACACACCAAGTGTCTCTACTCACGTCTCTGCTCACTCCTTCAGTGACCCCAGCTCAACCTCCTCAGTCCGTTCCACCTGCTGCTGCTCCTACG
>NW_024660590.1:0-461 GCF_008729295.1 Plectropomus leopardus | reverse complement strand
GGTGGATTTTTGGACATGCTATTTAAAAGTGTTTTGGACTGTTTTTGCAAAATCCTTTGTCATGGCATGATTCAGCATGCTATTTTATGTGGTTTAAAATGGTTTTAAGCAGTTTTTTGAAAATGGCATTTTTTGACATTTTGCCATACTATAGCCTTGCATTTCTGGTTGATTTTTGGACATGCTATTTAAAAGTGTTTTGGACTGTTGTTGCAAAATCCTTTGTTATGGTGTGTCTCCGCCCACTATTTTAGGTGGTTTAAAATGGTTATAAGCAGTTTTTTGAAAATGGCATTTTTTGACATTTTGCCATACTATAGCCTTGCATTTCTGGTGGATTTTTGGACATGCTATTTAAAAGTGTTTTAAACTGTTGCTGCAAAATCCTTTGCTATGGTGTGTCTTAGCACACTATTTTATGTGGTTTAAAATGGTTTTAAGCAATTTTTTGACAATGGCAT
>NW_024660589.1:0-581 GCF_008729295.1 Plectropomus leopardus | reverse complement strand
TGGTGTTTTGGGCTATTTTTGCAGCATTGTTTGCTATGGCGTGTCTCGAATATGCTTTTTTGTGTGGTTTAAAATGTTTTTTAGCAGTTTTTTAAAAATAACATTTTTTGACATTTTTGCCATACTATAGGCTTGCATTTTTGTGGGATTTTTGGATGCGCTATTTAATGGTGTTTTGGGCTATTTTTGCAGCATTGTTTGCTATGGCGTGTCTTGGTATGCTTTTTTGTGTGGATTAAAATGGTTTTTAGCAGTTTTTTAAAAATAGCATTTTTTGAAATTTTTTGCCATACTATAGCCTTGCATTTGTGTGGGATTTTTGGACATGCTATTTAATGGTGTTTCTGGCTGATTTTGCAACATCGTTTGCTATGGCGTGTCTCGGCACGCTATTTCATGTGGTTCAAAATGGTTTTCAGCTGTTTTTTGAAAATGGCATTTTTTGACAATTTTGCCATACTATATAGTCTTGCATTTTTGTGGGATTTTTGGACATGCTATTAAATGGTGTTTCTGGCTGATTTTGCAACATCGTTTGCTATGGCGTGTCTCGGCACGCTATTTCATGTGGTTTAAAATGG
>NW_024660588.1:0-227 GCF_008729295.1 Plectropomus leopardus | reverse complement strand
GCATGTGTCCTAAATGTAGTCCAGATTGTGTATTTGAGTGTAATCAGGGAATTTGCAGCTCAGCTCCTACAATAAGTCTAAAATACACTGTGGAAACTAAATAGTTACATTCAGACTGTTCAGGTCAAAAAATGCTCCATTGAAACCCATTCAAACTGACATTTTTGATCCCACAGCCATCAGAGCAGAAAAACAGGACTTGTATTATTTCTGGGTGTCATTCTGGG
>NW_024660587.1:0-1093 GCF_008729295.1 Plectropomus leopardus | reverse complement strand
AACCAACAACAATGTAAAACTGATCTGTAAACTTTTAAAATTGCTTTGAACTTATTTTTAATTCAAACACTGATATGTCAATTTAAATAAAGACTATAAATACGTATTTTGAAAGAATATTTCTTGCCCTTTCTTGAGTAATTATAATAACCTAAATGGTGCTTTTAAGTTGAAAGAATAAATGGAACATTTCCGGGAGACCCTCCTAAAGCCTTTCCTTCTTTGACACTTTCCAAATTTATTTTTGATGAAACTTTTGAAGAAAGTGGAAGAGGATTAAACAGTTATAACACTTATCTTTACTATCTACATTTTTTTTAAAAGAGGAAAGACGAAGACGTCAAAGTCTTTCAATAACTTACGTCTTAAACACACCATTACTTATCTATAAACTCAACTCATCATTTATCTATATCCTTAACTTATAAATACTTTAAAATAAATACAAAAAATACCATTACTTATTGATAACCCAAACTTAACAAATGTCCATATCCTAAACTTAACACAATCTTATTAATAATCACACTAATACTTATGAATTTTGTTAACATTTATGGCACTGTGTACTTTTTGGACCTTACTGATAATCTGTATTATATTTTAATTTCTTTGCACTTTACGTATTTGGACTCTTTCCTACTTTTCAATGCAACTGCTGCAAAACAATTTCCCTCTGGCGAAAGTACAATCTCATATTACTTTTATTAATTTATTGTTTAGTTTCTCTGTTTACCTGTAATAATTAGATTTATCTGATCGCATTTTATTTGAATGGGTCATTATGTTATGGGAATGATTTGTAAGGTAAATTAACAACAGCTAACCCATTGTTCTTGATATACCCGTTATGCTATTTGTTGCTTTGTCTTGTTATTTATTTAATAATTGGTTTTATAGCACAGTTTTGCCCTAGTTTTGAATATTCTTTTTTTCTGACTTACGTTATATTTTCATTAATAATGTGCAGTGTAAAATATATACAGTCAAACAAAAATGACTACACCTCCATCAGAAACAATGGAAGGCGGAGCTCTGGAGTAAGCCAAAACTCAGAAATTATGTTCAAATTAAAGAAAATCACTACACAAAA
>NW_024660586.1:0-251 GCF_008729295.1 Plectropomus leopardus | reverse complement strand
ATATGTTATTGGTTTTTTTTGCCAGTCAGTCAGCAGTATGCAGCTTTGGTTAACCCTTTAGGGACCATTTGGAGCATTTTAGGCTCTATTTACTCTTAATTTTTTGATAATTTTGCTCATGCATGTGTCCTAAATGTAGTCCAGATTGTGTATTTGAGTGTAATCAGTGAATTTGCAGCTCAGCTCCTACAATAAGTCTAAAATACACTGTGGAAACTAAATAGTTACATTCAGACTGTTCAGGTCCAAAA
>NW_024660585.1:0-322 GCF_008729295.1 Plectropomus leopardus | reverse complement strand
TCATTTTGGCTCCGTTCGTGCATATGGCTTACATTTTGGAAAGATTGTGTATCTGAGTGTAATCAGTGAATTTGCAGCTCAGCTCCTACAATAAGTCTAAAATACACTGTGGAAACTAAATAGTTACATTCAGACTGTTCAGGTGAAAAAATGCTCCGCTGAAACACACTCAAACTGACATTTTTAAAAACATGCATTGTTTTATTTTTGGGTGTCATTATGGGCTTTTGCCTTAATTTTTTAAAACTATTTTCCATCATTGCTGTGGGTTTTTTTGTTAACCCTCTATGGTACAGCGTTGCCACATGGCAACAACCCCATT
>NW_024660584.1:0-392 GCF_008729295.1 Plectropomus leopardus | reverse complement strand
CGTGCTATTTAATGGTGTTTTGGGCTATTTTTGCAGCATTGTTTGCTGTGGCGTGTCTCGATATGCTTTTTTGTGTGGTTTAAAATGTTTTTTAGCAGTTTTTTAAAAATGACATTTTTTAACATTTTTGCCATACTATAGCCTTGCATTTTTGTGGGATTTTTGGATGTGCTATTTAATGGTGTTTTGGGCTATTTTTGCAGCATTGTTTGCTATGGCGTGTCTTGGTATGCTTTTTTGTGTGGATTAAAATGGTTTTTAGCAGTTTTTTAAAAATAGCATTTTTTGAAATTTTTTGCCATACTATAGCCTTGCATTTGTGTGGGATTTTTGGACATGCTATTTAATGGTGTTTCTGGCTGATTTTGCAACATCGTTTGCTATGGCGTGTC
>NW_024660583.1:0-454 GCF_008729295.1 Plectropomus leopardus | reverse complement strand
TTGGTGTTTTCGGTCGATTTTTCGACATGCTATATTTTGGTGTTTTGGACTGTTTTTGCAACATTCTATGTCATGGTGTGTTTCGGCATGCTGTTTAATGCGGTTTTCAGCTGTTTTTGGGACATGTCAAATTTTGACATTTTTCGCAATAGTATAGCCTTGGTGTTTTTGGTGTTTTCGGTCGATTTTTCGACATGCTATATTTTCGTGTTTTGGACTGTTTTTGCAACATTCTATGCCATGGTGTGTTTCGGCACGCTATTTAATGCGGTTCTCAGCTGTTTTTGGGACATGTCAAATTTTGACATTTTTCGCCATAGTATAGCCTTGGTGTTTTTGGTGTTTTTTGGTGTTTTCGGTCGATTTTTTAAGATGTTGTAATTTGGTCTTTTGGGCCGTTTTTGCAACATTCTATGCCATGGCGTGTTTCAGGACGCTATTTAATGCGGTTTTC
>NW_024660582.1:0-892 GCF_008729295.1 Plectropomus leopardus | reverse complement strand
TTTTCTGCTCTGATGGCTGTGGGATCAAAAATGTCAGTTTGAATGGATTTCAATGGAGCATTTTTGGACCTGAACAGTCTGAATGTAACTATTTAGTTTCCACAGTGTATTTTAGACTTATTGTAGGAGCTGAGCTGCAGATTCACTGATTACACTCAAATACACAATCTGGACTACATTTAGGACACATGCATCAACACACACACAGTTATCACAACAGGAAGAAGAAAAGAGACTAAAATGCACTTAAATAAACTTTAATCCAGAAAATAAAAATGAATCTGGTGAAACTTAAAAGACGCCTGTGTTTTTACACGCAGTGACCCCTGATTGTGAGTCTCCACAGA
Organism: Plectropomus leopardus; assembly: GCF_008729295.1. Taxonomy (NCBI): domain Eukaryota; kingdom Metazoa; phylum Chordata; class Actinopteri; order Perciformes; family Serranidae; genus Plectropomus; species Plectropomus leopardus. Next base: position 545 of record NW_024660582.1, on the reverse strand, counting down.
CTTACCTCATTATCTTATGTTGCACATATTCACATAGTGTAATATTTTTGTACTGCAAATCCTAGAAATGTCTGAAAATTCTAGAAATATATTAAAATCTGAGAAACATCCCAAAATCCTAGAAATGTCCTAAAATCCAAACATAAACATCCTTAAATCAGAGAAGTGTCCTAAATACTAGAAAATTCCCCAATCTCAAAATCCTGAAAATGTCCTTAAATCCTAGAAACAGTCTATTATCATAAAAAAATCCTTAAATCAGAGAAATGTCCTCTAATCCTAGAAATGTCCTAAAATCCTAATTGTTCTTAAATGTCCCAAAATCAAGAAATGTCCTAAATTCAGAGAGAAGTCCTAAAATCTTAGGCAAGGCAAGGCAAGGCAAGTTTATTTGTATAGCACATTTCAGCAACAAGGCAATTCAAGGTGCTTCACACAGAACATTGAAATACAACAACAGGGGGAAAGGAAACACATTTAAAACATTATAAAAGAAGCATGTAAAAGGTGATTAAAAACAGCAAGTAGGAAAACAACAGATAAAA
>NW_024660581.1:0-271 GCF_008729295.1 Plectropomus leopardus | reverse complement strand
CCACGTCATCGGTTCGGCCCGTTCTGAGGATCGGCTCGGAGAATCTCCGAAGTGGACATTCTCCTGTTTGGACATTATTGAGACAGTGATTCTGCTTGCTTTTGTTAATAAAGCCTGTGAAAGACTCCGTCCAGTCCCTGTTTTGCTTTTGGGTCCAACCACTAGTCCTGACAGGTGGGGCTGATACAACGGTATCCGTGTCTGTTTGGCGATACACCTAGTCGTACGTATTTGGTGGAGCACGACATTGATGTTGGGGAGTGTAAGCCAA
>NW_024660580.1:0-284 GCF_008729295.1 Plectropomus leopardus | reverse complement strand
CTCTTCTCTTCTGTTGTTCCCAAATGGTGGAACAAACTTCCAAACTCGGTGCGTTCTGCTGAGTCCCTTTCTACTTTTAAGAGACAATTGAAAACTCAATTGTTCCGAGAACACCTCGGCACTTAACCTGACTCTTCTCCTCTTCGCCCTTTGGGGTAGAGTAAGTCAGATGGTCCAAAACCCAGCACTTAATGATTATCTAGCACTGACAAAAGTTGTGCGATGTTGTATGTTGACTGTCATCGTAAGTAGTGATACTGAGATTCAACAATCTCAGTATCACT
>NW_024660579.1:0-377 GCF_008729295.1 Plectropomus leopardus | reverse complement strand
AACGCATCTCTACAAGCTATTCTATGTTGTTTTCAGCCATTTTTGGGAGCGGACAATTTTTGACTTTTTTCGACATACTATACTATTGCCTTCTTGGCCATTTTTTTTGACATGCTACGTTTTGAGTTTTTTGGCCTATTTTGACCTTTATTCCCACTTTGTATATAATAACGCATCTCTACAAGCTATTCTATGTCATTTTCAGCCATTTTTGGGAGCGGCCAATTTTTGACTTTTTTCGACATACTATACTATTGCCTTCTTGGCCATTTCTTTTGACATGCTAAGTTTTAAGGTTTTTGGCCTTTTTTGACCCTTAGTCCCACTTTCTATATAATGACGAATCTCTACAAGCTATTCTATGTCGTTTTCAGCCA
>NW_024660578.1:0-481 GCF_008729295.1 Plectropomus leopardus | reverse complement strand
AAAGCAAACTTAAGTTTAGGTCAGTAGTCAGTTGTGAGGTGTTGATGTTAAGAGCATGAATTCAGTCAGTGCCAACTTAAACTATCAGGGAACAAATGACTAAACTAACACAAACAAACCAAGCACAACCATGTTGGGTGCCTAACCAACACCAGCCGTCCAAGAGGAGGAGAGAGAGCCATTTCAGAACTTCCTCGGCTTATGTATACTGGTGGCAGGTGAGGTGAATCTGGCAATGAGCTTGAAGTAGCCAGTCAGGCAGGGAGGACCTGAAAAAAACAAGCACAAGCGGGACAAAGAGGAGCTGAGATGTGGCACACAGGCATCAACTTGTACTTTTGTTCTAGGTGTTTTTCAGCCACTTTTGGGAGGGGTCATGATTTGACTTTTTTCGCCATACTATACTATTGCCTCTTTTCGCCATTTTTTTGACATCCTAAATTATGAAGTTTTTGGCCTTTTTTGGCCTTTATTTCCACTT
>NW_024660577.1:0-589 GCF_008729295.1 Plectropomus leopardus | reverse complement strand
GTTTTTGGCCTTTTTCGGACTTTATTCCCACTTTGCATGCTATGACGGGTCTGTACAAACTATTCTATGTCGTTTTCAGCCATTTTTAGGAGCGGTCAAAATTTGACTTTTTTCAACATACTATACTATTGCCTTTTTCTGCCATTTTTTGGACCTTTCAAAATATGAGGTTTTTGTCATTTTTCAGACTTTATTCCCACTTTGTATGCTATGATGCGTCTGTACGAACTATTCTGTGTCATTTTCAGCCATTTTTAGGAGCGGTCAAAATTTGACTTTTTTCGACATACTTTACTATTGCCTTCTTCGGCCATTTTTTGGACATACCAAAATACGAGGTTTTTGGCCTTTTTATGGCCTTTATTCCCACTTTCTATGCTATGACGTGTCTCTACGAACTATTCTATGTCGTTTTCAGCCATTTTTAGGAGTGGTCAAAACTTGACTTTTTTCGACATACTATACTATTGTCTTTTTTTGGACATTTTTTATACTATAAATATCCTATACTATACCAACATAAAAAAAACCTCATAATGTCACATGTCAAAAAAAAGGCATTAGCATAGTATATCGAAAAAAGTCACAT
>NW_024660576.1:0-1675 GCF_008729295.1 Plectropomus leopardus | reverse complement strand
AGTGGTTCAAACCTTCAAGGTGATGTTTGTTTGTCTGTGTGCACAGTTTTGTCTGTGCAAGGTCTTTCGAACTTGTTAGTACTGATGGAGCTGTCAGTCTGTTAAATACAGTATGCATGGTTTTATATTTGCTAACTGTATTTTATTCATTTAGTGTTTAGGTGATGCCAGGAAAATTGAACCTACCAACAAGTTTGAAAAAATAATCATAGTCATTGGGCTGACATATTTGAACTTTTCTTTTTAGACTTATTTTAAAAAAGACTCCTAACCACAGAGGTCAGTGGACTTACATATATAAATTTGATAAAAGGACAGAATCTGTTCAAACATGAAGGAAAGTTGAAAGGCTTTTTCTGTCTGTCATTTTGATCTTATTAATACTGAATGTTGACTTACAAGCTACAACATGTACATAAAAAGTACTGCAATGCCACTACCTGTTGGTGACACAAAAACCTAAACAGATCTTTGCACTTACTTTTTAAAAAAATCAAACGTTACTGCAGGTTGCAAGAGCATGACATTCAAAAAAGGGTGTTTGCCAAATTCTTTTTGATGAACCTAACTAACTCTGATTTTGTTTTAAGCATATTGAATGTTACTTTCAAAATATACTGTAAAGCTAATCATTTGAGTATCAAAATAAACATGCAAAAATATGATTCTAAGAAGTGTTTTATGATTTATTGATCATATGGGAAATATTGGGAAACATTTTTTAACTGCCCTAACAAAGCAGTTGGGATCGTAAAGCTGCACCAATCAATATTTTTATGTTGATGTATCAAACGTTACTGCAGCTTGCAAGAGCATGACATCAAAAGCATCAAAAAAGGGTGTCTCTAGGGTGATAAACCTAACTAACTGTGATTTTGTTTTAAGCATATTTAATGTTACTTTCAAAATATACTGTAAAGCTAATCATTTGTGTATCAAAATAAACATATAAAAATGTTTTATGATTTATTGATCATATGGGAAATAATGGGAAACATTTTTTAACTGCCCTAACAAAGCCGTTGGGACCGTAAAGCTACACCAATCAATATTTTTATGTTGATGTATGAAGAAAAGCCGGTAGTGCGCACAACTCCAAAAAATCATTTACAGCATAAAAAAAGGTGCACATTAGAGGCAAAAATCAGTAAAGAGAAATACCACCAGCACTCATGAGACTTCACTTATTTGTTTGGATACAAACAAGCTCAACACATGAAACATGCTGGTCTCTACATTTGCCCAAAATAAATAAATCAAGTCTTGTCCTTCTCTTTGCTGATGTATCAAATGAGTGTGTTTATGTAAACTGGGTCACTCAGAATGACAAATCCACTTTAAATTAAAAGGACCGCAGTCCCACTCAGTTCTCTTGAGTGGTTTAGCATTTTTTAGCTGTTATGGCTTAGTTTCACCAATCTCGTAACTTCGCCTGTTGATGAGAGCTGTTTTCAGTGAAAAAACTCTAAAAAGTCACTATACACTTATTTCTCAGCATTCATTGATAAACACAATGTGATGTCACCATGCTCACCATTTCACAATGCTCATGGCTGTTAATTTGATGAACAATTTCATCAGAATGTTTTAGTATCCTGCAAAGCTTCATACCAGAGCAGAATTACACGCCTTTGCACTCTGAACCATTACCAGCGATGACCGTGTTATTCCCTTT
>NW_024660575.1:0-382 GCF_008729295.1 Plectropomus leopardus | reverse complement strand
AACATGATTGAAAAAACAAAAAAATGTGTACATACAACATTAATATTTTGTACTTATACTGAAGTAAAGGATCTGAATACTTCAGTGTGTGTGTGTGTGTGTGTGTGTGAGAGAGAGAGAGTGTGTGTGTGGTGTAATGTCTGCCTGACACTTGTCTGCCAACAAAGTGACCATCCTGGTGGCCTTGATGTTTACCCTGCACCAAGGTCCTGTGTGGTCATACACACCACACAAACACACACACACACACACACACACACACACACACACACACACACACACACACACACACACACACACACACACACAGAGGAGTCCACGGAGGCAGCACAAACCAACCTAAGCAGGTAATTTAGCTATCAGTGTTGTGACAAGATTGTGT
>NW_024660574.1:0-282 GCF_008729295.1 Plectropomus leopardus | reverse complement strand
GGGAGCAGAGAGGGATGATGTTATTGTTTTGGAAGCATGGCTGCGTGTTATGTGTGTGTGTGTGTGTGTGTGTGTGTGTGTGTGTGTGTGTGTGTGTGTGTTTGTGTCCATGTGATGTGATCTCACAGAAAAGCTGGTGTGTTTTAAACATCAATCATGTCATTATGTGTGAGTATTTAACCATCTTTTCTGTCACAATCTAAACCAAAATGTAGCCCCGCCCACACCAAAATATGAAAACAAAGGATCAGAAGCTGCTATTAACAGACCCGAAATAATCAG
>NW_024660573.1:0-901 GCF_008729295.1 Plectropomus leopardus | reverse complement strand
GCCATTTTCAGGATGGGTCAAAATTTGACTTTTTTCGCCATACTATACTATTGCCTTCTTTGGTCATTTTTTAGACATGCTAAATTATGATGTTTTTGGCCTTGTTTGTACTTTATTCCCACTTTGTATACTAAAACACGCCTCTACAAGTCATTCTGAGTGGTTTTCAGCCATTTTTAGGAGAGGTCAAAATTCGATTTTTTTTGCCATACTATACTATTGCCTTGTTTCGTCATTTTTTGGACATGCTAAATTATGAGGTTTTATGCCTTTTTTGTACTTTAGTTCCACTTTGTATACTATAACGCGCTTCTACAAGTAATTCTAAGTGGTTTTCAGCCATTTTTAGGAGGGGTCAAAATTTGACTTTTTTCGTCATTTTTTAGACATACTAAATTATGACATTTTTGGCCTTTTTGGTACTTTATTCCCACTTTGTATACCAAAACACGCCTCTACAAGTAATTCTAAGTGGTTTTCAGCCATTTTTAGGAGGGGTCAAAATTTGACTTTTTTCGCCATACTATACTATTGCCTTCTTTGGTCATTTTTTGGACATGCTAAATTATGAGGTTTTATGCCTTTTTTGTACTTTATTCCCACTTTGTATACTATAACACGCCTCTACAAGTCATTCTGAGTGGTTTTCAGCCATTTTTAAGAAAGGTCAAAATTCGACTTTTTTTGCCATACTATACTATTGCCTTGTTTCCTCATTTTTTGGACATGCAAAATTATGAGGGTTTTTGGCCTTTTTTGTACTTTATTCCCACTTTGTATACTAAAACACGCCTCTACAAGTAATTCTAAGCTGTTTTCAGGCATTTTTAGAAGGGGTCAAATTTAACTTTTTTCGCCATACTATACTATTGCCTTCTTTCGGCATTTTTTGGACATGCTA
>NW_024660572.1:0-812 GCF_008729295.1 Plectropomus leopardus | reverse complement strand
TGGTGGCCATTTTTTTGACATTCTAAAATATCAGGTTTCTGGCGTTTATTGGCCACGATTCCCACTTTGTATACAATTACGCGTGTCTACAAGCTATTCTATGTTGCTTTTGACCATTTTTAGGAGTGGTCAAATTTTTAATTTTTTCGCCATACTATACTATTGCCTTGGTGGCCATTTTTTTGACATGCTAAAATATTAGGTTTTAGGCGTTTTTTTGGCCTTTATTCCCACTTTGTATACAATTACGCATCTCTACAAGCTATTCTATGTCGCTTTCAGCCATTTTTAGCAGTGGCCAAATTTTGACTTTTTTCGTCATACTATAGTATTGCCTTGGTGGCCATTTTTTTGACATGCTAAAATATCAGGTTTTTGGGGTTTTTTGGCCACGATTCCCACTTTGTATACAATTACGCATGTCTACAAGCTATTCTATGTCGCTTTTGACCATTTTTAGGAGCGGTGCAATTTTGACTTTTTTCGCCATACTATAGTATTGCCTTGTTGGCCATTTTTGTGACATGCTAAAATATAATGTTTTTGGTGTTTTTTTGGCCACGATTACCACTTTGTATACAATTACGCATCTCTACAAGCTATTCTATGTCGCTTTCAGCCATTTTTAGGAGCGGCCAAATTTTGACTTTTTTCGCCATACTATAGTATTGCCTTGTTGGCCATTTTTTTGACATGCTAAAATATCAGGTTTTTGGCATTTTTTTGGCCACGATTCCCACTTTGTATACAATAACGCGTGTCTACAAGCTATTCTATGTCGCTTTTGACCATTTTTAGGAGCGGTCCAATTT
>NW_024660571.1:0-575 GCF_008729295.1 Plectropomus leopardus | reverse complement strand
AGGTTTTTGGACTTTTTGTTCCTTTGTTTCCACTTTGTATACTATAATGCGTCTCTACAAGCTATTCTATTTGTTTTTCAGCCATTTTTAAGAGTGGTCAAATTTGGACTTTTTTTGACATACTATACTATTGCCTTCGTGGCCATTTTTTTTTGACATGCTAAATTATGAGGTTTTTGTCCTTTTTTTGCCTTTGTTTCCACTTTGTATACTATAACGCGCCTCTACAAGCTGTTCTATGTGGTTTTTAGCCATTTTTAGAAGCGGTCCAAATTTGCCATTTTTCGACATACTATACTATTGCCTTCGTGGCCATTTTTTTCGACATGCTAAATTATTAAGTTTTTGTCCTTTTTTGGCCTTTATTTCCATTTTGTATACAATGACGCGTCTCTACAAGCTATTCTATGTGGTTTTTAGCCATTTTTAGAAGCGGTCCAAATTTGCCATTTTTCGACATACTATACTATTGCCTTTTGGGGCAATTTTTTTAACTTGCTAAATTATTAGGTTTTTTTGACTTTTTGTTCCTTTGTTTCCACTTTGTTTACAATGACGCGTCTCTACAAGCTATT
>NW_024660570.1:0-398 GCF_008729295.1 Plectropomus leopardus | reverse complement strand
AGAAATCATAATCAACAACAAACAACAATTGAGGCAAATGTATTTATGAACCCCATTGGATCCTAAGCTTAGCCAATACACAAATGCCACATAACTGAACAGAAACAAAAGAAACTGTTCACCTGACTGGTGAGGGAGTGACTGAAGCTCCCTCACAACTGTACTATTGCCTTTGTGCCCATTTTTTGACATTGTAAATTATGACTTTTTTTTGCCTTTTTTGGCCTTTATTCCCACTTTGTATACCATAATGCATCTCTATGAGCTATGCTATGTTGTTTTAAGCCATTTTTAGGAGCGGTCAAATTTTGACGTTTTTCGCCATACTATACTATTGCCTTTGTGGCCATTTTTTTGACATTGTAAATTATGATGTTTTTTTGCCTTTTTTGGCCTTT
>NW_024660569.1:0-819 GCF_008729295.1 Plectropomus leopardus | reverse complement strand
CTATGTCATTTTCAGCCATTTTTAGGAGCAGTGAAATTTTGACTTTTTTCGCCATACTATACTATTGCCTTTTTGTCCGATTTTTGGATACGCTAAAATATGAAGTTTTGGGGCTTTTTTTGGCCTTTAGTTCTACTTTGCATTCCATGACCTGTTTCTACAAGCTTTTCTATGTCATTTTCAGCCTTTTTTTTTGGAGCATTTCAATTTTGACTTTTTTTGGCCATACTATAGTATTGCCCTTTTGGCTATTTTTCTGACATGCTACAAAATAAAGTTTTTGGCCTTTTTTGGCCTTCATTCCCACTTTGCATACAATGACACGTCTCCTTAAGCTATGCTATGTCGTTTTCAGCCATTTTTAGGAGCGACCAAATTTTGACTTTTTTTGCAATACCATAGTCTTGTCTTTTTGGCCATTTGTTTATTGTAAAATTATGACGTTTTTAGCTGTTTTTCCCTTAATTCCCACTTTGCTTATGATGAGGAAATTGAGGAATGAAGAAACACGTTGAAGCTTCAATCAGGAAACTTTTATTAAAAGAACTCGGGTCGACAAAGGAGAAAAAGAAACATGGAAGCAGCAGTTAGACAAACAACAGAGAAAATATAGCGGTATTCATACAGTTGTCATGACATGAACAGTTGGTATCAAGTACTAACATGTCAGTACCATGACGGGTCTCTACTATTGCCTTTTTGGCCAATTTTTTGACATGGTAAAATATGAGGTTTTTGGGCTTTTTTGGCTGTCATTTCCACTTTGCATACCATGACGCATCTCTACAAGCTATTCTATGTTGTTTTCAGCCATTTTTA
>NW_024660568.1:0-291 GCF_008729295.1 Plectropomus leopardus | reverse complement strand
TTGGCCTTTTTTGGACTTTATTTCCACTTTCTATACCATGACACGTTTCTACAAGCTATTCTACATCGTTTTCAGCCATTTTTAGGAGCAGTCAAAATTTGACTTTTTTCGACATACTATACTATTGCCTTGTTCGCTAATTTTTTGACATGCTAAATTATGAGGATTTTGGCCTTTTTTGGACTTTATTTCCACTTTGTATACTATAACACGTCTTTACGAGCTATTCTACGTCGTTTTCAGCCATTTTTAGGAGTAGTCAAAATTTGACTTTTTTCAACATACTATACT
>NW_024660567.1:0-634 GCF_008729295.1 Plectropomus leopardus | reverse complement strand
TTTTTTGGACTTTTTGGACCTTTATTTCCACTTTGTATAGTATGATGCGTCTCTACAAGCTATTTCATGTCATTTTCATCCATTTTTATGACATGTCAAAATTTGACATTTTTCGACATACTATACTATGGCGTTTTTTGGCCATTTTTTGGACATGCTAAAATATGATGTTTTTGGACTTTTTTGGCCATTATTTTCACTTTGTGTGTCATAATATGTCTCTACAAGCGCAAATAAGTTGGTTTCATCCATTGTTATGACAGGTCAAAATTTGCCATTTTTCGACATACTATACCATGGCGTTTTTGGCCATTTTTTGGACATGCTAAAATATGGAGTTTTTTGGACTTTTTGGACCTTTATTTCCACTTTGTATAGTATGATGCGTCTCTACAAGCTTTTTCATGTCATTTTCAGCCATTTTTATGACATGCCGAAATTTGACATTTTTCGACATACTATACTATGGCGTTTTTTGGCCATTTTTTGGATATGCTAAAATATGATGTATTTTTAGTTTTTTGGCCTTAACTTCCACATGGTATAACATAAGGTGTCTCTACAAGCTAAAATAAGTTGGTTTCATCCATTTTTATGACATGTCAAAATTTGACATTTTTCGACATACTATACT
>NW_024660566.1:0-464 GCF_008729295.1 Plectropomus leopardus | reverse complement strand
AGATGTGTTTTTTATGCTGATTATATAATTCAAACCAAATGACTCATCTGCTGCTCCTCGTCTATTTGTCAACAACAACAACAACAACAACAACAACAACAACAACAAAGGATTTGTTGTATTCATTTGAAAACAGACATTTTTTTAAAGAAATAAAAAAGTAGGTAAAGACTTTTCTGGCACCCTAAAAACCGTCCACACCAAGAATTATAAACAATAACTATAAATATATATATTTTTAAAAATCTCAACGAGTCTTTCACTACTAGTTAAATTAACGAAAAAAACGGCCGCGTACATCTGAAATGAAACGTGTTGGATGCTAACTGACCTCTGAATTTGGCGTGGGTTTTGAACTCAATCACCAGCCGTCCGTCCTCTCTGATGTAGATCCTGATGATCTGCAGTCTGGCTGAGAGGACGCTGTCGGTCTGGATACCTGCACACAGAAAACAAAGTCAGAG
>NW_024660565.1:0-2020 GCF_008729295.1 Plectropomus leopardus | reverse complement strand
CCTGCAGTTTTTTTAGCTCCTGTTTTGAGAGTTAGTGTTGGAGTAAGGCCCCTAGAATTGCTCACTGCCAACATCCCCCTTATTTAAACCTCTTCCCCATGAGATCCTGACTGTATTGATCATATAGGACAATTACATCCACATGTTACACATGAAAGCACAGATATCTTTGTCTCCATGTCTGCTAGATTTTTTTTAAAATAGAATATACAAATTCCTTTCAGACAGTCTGAATTACCCTTGGTCAAAGACACAGATACACACACAGATTTTAATTAGCCAAAAACAAGACTGTGTAGCCAAATTAGTTTAAATTGCCATCACTTAAATGATCATAGCTAAGAAATGTTAATCTTGGTTATAATTGGGGCAATTTAGAAGCCCTGTAATGCAGTCGTGCTCATTGTAATTATAGAAAATAGATTAATTATGAAGGGGGACTCAACAGTGTCACAGATTAAGATCGGTTTACTAGTAATGGGGAGCAGTACTACGCAGCCTGTGAAAACAGTTGTAAGATGTACTGTGTCTCTGAAGCTTTGTCAAGTATGAAGAAATAAACCCAGTGATGTCATCAGGGTTACCCCAGCGAGTCCTCTGAGACTTCAACAAAAAGCCAAAATTACCACTTTAGAGCACAGAGTTTGAATATTGGAAATAGGTAATAACTTGCATAAAGCCACATTTACAGACTTTTTTCTTTTTTAAATTTTTACCCTTTTTCAGAAAATAGATTTAGGTTTTTTTAGGGACACGTATTGTTAAGATTTAACGATACTCTTATAGATACTGCTTATTAATCTAACACTTAAATGGTATTCTTACTGGTTATTTTTGTGCTTTTTTTCAAGAGAAAAAACAAAACAAATTAAGAGCAGAATTAACATTGTTTCATTCTCTCTCATATTGAGAATTTATTGATTATAATTCATCATTAATAATATTTAATGAATAAATATTACGGAAAGGATGAACTCACTTATATTAAAAGTAAAACAGTAAATCAACTGGCTAATGGTTATTTTTAATTATTAAACCATGCTTGTACAATTTAGTGAAATCTCTGTGAACTCTACATAAAATACCTGAGGTGGCTGCGGCAGGGAAAGATGAACTACGAGCCAGGCAGCTCAAAGCCATGCATTTCTATGCCTGTATGTGATGCACTTTCACTCGATGTTTTGAAAGATTGCTGGTGTGTTTGCCCTTACATGCAAAGAGAGAGAGCTTGCCCCCACCCCTCACACAGAGAAAAATCTCTCCTCTGGATTGGGAATGGCAGATATTCATCATAGACAAATGTCAAATCTTATTGCAAATTCTAAAAGGATTTGGTGAGATAACTGGTGGAAAGTGACAGTTTAAATAGATAGTTAGTCCAATACTGGGGCCACAATCAGTAATAATGGATGTTAACAATACTAGGGTCTATAATAGTTAAGCCCCGGGGCACCCATTTAATACCATGTTCCGTACCTATACCTAGATACTGTATATGTCTGTATGTACATGTTTGTTCTTTAACCAGGTCAGTGTACGTGGGGACATCAGTAAATAGCTGATACCTACAGGAGTTGGCGAGTAGGGGAAGCCTGAGGTAATGGGATTAGTGTCAGCCGCAGATATTCAGCTGGCCCATTCCCACCAGGCCAGTGCAGCTCTGCCAACACATACACACATACAGAGAGACTTTCACTCTCATGCATAATATCCATTAGCCACACTCTGTCATATGTTTCCATAAAAACCGGCATCCACGCATTCAAACATTCCTTTGCATCCCATATTATTTGATGTTTATTATCACACAGTCGTGCCTTTAAAGTTCCTCTCTCAACGTGCCACCTCAAATGCTCAAGCTGTGACAACTTCAGTGAGTATATACATGACAAAGCTAGGAATATCATTCATTCATTTTTATTGTCCGCAAATCCCATGAATGGAGCAAAATCATCAATGTGTTGGTCCGTCTCTCAACACGTCAGACATCCTCAGCCTCTCTCTGGCACTCACCCCCATG
>NW_024660564.1:0-588 GCF_008729295.1 Plectropomus leopardus | reverse complement strand
TTTGTTTCCACTTTGTATATTGTGACACACCTTTACAAGCTATAAAATCTCATTTTAAGCTATTTTTAGGACATGTCAAATTTTGACATTTTCGACATACTATACTATGGCTTTTTCTGCCATTTTTTCGACATGCCAAATTATGACGTTTTTTGCCGTTTTTTGGCCTTTGTTTTCACTTTGTATATTATGACCCATTTATAAGGGCTACAATAAGTGCTTTTCAGTAATTTTTTGAAGATGCCAGAATTTGAAATTTTCGACATACTATACTATGGCTTTTTTGGCAATTTTTTCGACATGCGAAATTATGATGTTTTTGGCCCTTTTTGGCCTTTGTTTTAACTTTGTATATTGTGATACACCTTTACAAGCTATAAAAAGTCATTTAAGCCATTTTTAGGATGTGAAATTTTGACATTTTCGACATACTATACAATGGCTGTTTTGGCAGTTATTTCGACATGCTAAATTATGATGTATTTGGCCTTTATTCCCACTTTGTATACTATGACACACATTTACAAGCTATAATAAGTTGTTTTCAGCTATTTTTAGGACTTGTCAAAATTTGAGGTTTTAAACATG
>NW_024660563.1:0-249 GCF_008729295.1 Plectropomus leopardus | reverse complement strand
GTGTGTGTGTGTGTATGTGTGTGTGTGTGTGTGTGTGTGTGTGTGTGTGTGTGTGTGTGTGTGCGTGCGTGCGTGCGTGCGTGCGTGCGTGCGTGCGTGCGTGACATCTGGGGACACACTTCAGTTATCTACAAAGTAAACAATTTGAAGACCTGTTTTTGGTTAATGTTTGTAGTATTATCATTTTAGGGAAAGTGCTTGATTCTAAAATACATGATATCTTTCTGTTTTAAATATCTATGCCTGTGG
>NW_024660562.1:0-299 GCF_008729295.1 Plectropomus leopardus | reverse complement strand
CTTTAAATAGCTTAGAATAGCCTGCCAAGACACACCATAGCAAAGAAAGTTGCAAAAAGAGCCAAAAACAGCATAATTTGGCATGTCGAAAATATGACCAAAAATCCAAGACTATAGTAAGGCAAAAAGGTCAAAATTTGACATGTCGCAAAAAGTGTTGAAAACAGCTCTAAACAGCTTAGAATAGCCTGCCAAGACACGCCATAGCAAAGAAAGTTGCAAAAAGAGCCCAAAACAGCATAATCTGGCATTTCGAAAACATGACCGAAAATCCAAGGCTATAGTAAGGCAAAAATGTC
>NW_024660561.1:0-389 GCF_008729295.1 Plectropomus leopardus | reverse complement strand
GCTGACAGTCTGGGATATGTCAGTGTGTGAGTGTAGCTGCTGACAGTCTGGGATATGTCAGTGATCAGCAGCTACATTGACTGTGACAGGTCACCTAGTGGAAATAGCATGTATTTCCTCCATATGCCAAATATGGTCAAAATGACCTCATCAGGTGGAAAATAGTCAAAATGACAAATTCAGAGTCACAATTTTTGGACCTGAACAGTCTGAATGTAACTATTTAATTTCCACAGTGTATTTTAGACTTATTGTAGGAGCTGCTGAGCTGCAAATTCACTGATTACACTCAAATACACAATCTGGACTACATGTAGGACACATGCATCAACACACACACAGTTATATTAAAAAAATGACGGATGAAAAGCATCTAAATGCGCCAAAAA
>NW_024660560.1:0-337 GCF_008729295.1 Plectropomus leopardus | reverse complement strand
AACACAAAGTCGTCTGCAGAGTCTAAAGAAGTCACTTTCACCTCTGCAGATGTGTCTGTTTCAGACACTTTGGTGCTGTGAGGAGAAGCTGCGCTCTGTTTGTCTGTCTCACTGCGCTGCTGTGGGACCATCGGCTATTTGATCTGCCGTGATGAAACGCTGTGGCTGTCAAACACTCAGCTGTTCGACAGTCAAAGTCCTTCACTGCATTTGGTCCTCCACAGCTGTTCTTATTATCATTGTCTGTTGGTGCTGTCTGTCAGAACACGGCTGGAATGTGTTTTATCAACATTCTGTCGACTACGTCTCATATTTCAATCAAGGAAAGTGATTTTGC
>NW_024660559.1:0-615 GCF_008729295.1 Plectropomus leopardus | reverse complement strand
GTTTCAGACACTTTGGTGCTGTGAGGAGAAGCTGCGCTCTGTTTGTCTGTCTCACTGCGCTGCTGTCGGACCATCGGCTGTTTGATCCGCCATGATGAAATGCTGTGGCTGTCAAACACTCAGCTGTTTGACAGTCAAAGTCCTTCACTGCGTTTGGTTCTCCGCAGCTCTATTCTTATTATCATTGGCTGTTCGTGTTGTCTGTCAAAACACGGCTGTGATGAGTTCTATCGATATTCTATCTACTACGTCTCATATTTCAATCGAAGAAAAGTTATATCGCAATAGGTATCGTTATCGTTTATCACCCAGCCCTAATTTTAGCTATTATAAAAATGTGCTTTTGTCACATGCTGTGTAAACATGTAGCCTACAATGTTGTATAAATGTAGATAATGACACTGTATGATACACTGAAACAAATAAAAACTTAAATTTAAAAAAAGAAAAACCTTTTTGGCCTTTATTTTCTTTCAAAATTTTTAAACTTTTTTTTCTTTAAATCCTTTTTTGGGGGGATGGGGGGATTTAAAAAAAGGTTGATTTTCTTTTTCTTTTTTTAAAAAAAATGGCAGTTTTTCATTTCTGTAAACATTTTTGCCTTTTTTTTGTTTT
>NW_024660558.1:0-252 GCF_008729295.1 Plectropomus leopardus | reverse complement strand
GTAAGAAAAGTTATGTTTTATAGAGTTACTGTTAACAAAGAGTTTCCCGCTAATTTTCGTCACATGTAAGCTAGCTCCTGAAGACCACGTGGCGGCGCGGCTGTATTAGACTGTCGACTTCAACAACTTTACCGTTTAAGCTACTTACTGTTATGTGTGTACTTGCTCTGCTGTAATGTAATAGAGTTTATAAGATTTGATATAACATTTGATAAGTTAGTGGGTTAAAAACACATTTCATAAGTCACTTAA
>NW_024660557.1:0-455 GCF_008729295.1 Plectropomus leopardus | reverse complement strand
CATTTCTCTCTTACTATTATCCCCCTTATTTAAGGTAATTACCATACACAAAGCACTGTAAACTTGAGAACATACGTTATCAACGTTTTTATATGTGTTATTGTGATGCTGTCTGTAAGAAGAGTTATGTTTTATAGAGTTACTGTTAAAGAGTTTCCTGCTATTTTTCGTCACATGTGAGCTAGCTCCAGGAGACCACATGGCGGCGCGGCAGTATTAGACTGTCGACTTCAACAACTTCACCGTTTAAGCTACTTACTGTTATGTGTGTACTTGCTCTGCTGTAATGTAATAGCATTTATAAGATTTGATGTAACATTTGATAAGTTAGTGGGTTAAAAACACAATTCATAAGTCACTTAAGACACATAATAAGTTAAAGGTGATTTAAATAATTAAGAATAAGTTAAAACATTTCATGGTACATTGGCTATATAATAATTTAGTTAAAAAGA
>NW_024660556.1:0-298 GCF_008729295.1 Plectropomus leopardus | reverse complement strand
CACTCCCACTTCATCCTGGCCGATAACGGGACCAGTGGGAAGTACGGCGCCGAGGTGCGCCTGCGCCGCCAGCTGGAGAAGCACATCGCCCTGCAGAAGATCAACACACGTGAGTCGATCAGGACTCGAATGCTCCAGACATGATGTCAGCACGGCTGTAGTTTCAGGAGCTTCATCGACCTCCCAGCAGCTCAGTGTCTGCAGGAGACAACTGCTCAGCTGCTTCCTGTGAACTCCATTAATAATCGTGTGTGTGTTGATGCATGTGTCCTAAATGTAGTCCAGATTGTGTATCTGA
>NW_024660555.1:0-262 GCF_008729295.1 Plectropomus leopardus | reverse complement strand
ATGGAGACAAATGAGACGTGATGCAACAACAGGGGCGGAGAGGAGGGGAATAGGCAACGCCCGCCGCCAGCTGGGAGCCACTAAGCGGTTAGAAAACCAGGAAGTACAACCTGCCGGCAGACTATTTTATACTGTTACTTTCACTTGCAGGATGCTTCAAACAGCCTTTTTTAGTGTTGATAGTCATTCAAGTAACCCCTAAGGACTGTTTGGTACATTTCAGTCTCTTTTCTTCTTCCTGTTGTGATAACTGTGTGTGTGT
>NW_024660554.1:0-1397 GCF_008729295.1 Plectropomus leopardus | reverse complement strand
ATACACACACACAACACACCAGGCTCCTCGGAGATCGAGTATGGCTCTTTTGCCATTGGAGAACTATAATATTCCATCACTGGAATAAAAATGTACATTTTAAAGTGGTGTGTTTGTTTCTCCAAATGAGGACAATTTCATGAAACACTGCAGTAAACTCCTACAATAAGGAGGCTGTTGATAGTTCTTTCTGTCGCTTCATTTGTTTTGTGGGGCAAAAGAAGTTAAGAGCTGATAACAGCCTTTGATAACAGCCGCTATCAGTTCTCACAACGAGAGCTCCCCTCACGTTTAATGGCGAAACTAGAACGAGGCTGACTTGCAAAGTAAATAGCTCCTGTTTGGAGCCACACGCTGATCTGGCGACACATAATGCAAAATCTAGTGTAGAACCCAACAACAGCTGACAATACTGTCAGCATTTGTTTACATTAATTAAAAACTAATGAGGTGGTGATAATTTATTGATGTTAAAATGCCACATATAACCATTTTCAATAAGCAACATCAGAAATTATTTATTGTGAAGCGAGTTCGGAGTTAAAAGTTGGTTCAACAAGGACACAATAAAAAGGATTTAAAGCGTTGATCACTATAACCAAGGATGTATTCATGACTTAAAGATAGAGTGCATTCATTTTAAATTATGGCCTTCAAACAAAATGATTAGATCAGATTTAAGGGAGGGAAGGAAGGAGGTGCCTTTGGGCTGACAACCAAAAACTGATTCTGACTACAGATAAGTGAGTATATTCTGCTACAAAGTGTGCATTTCAGTGAGATTTAGTGTGTCCCAATACGTAGAGAGTCAGATGCAGTATACCAAAAATACCAGGATGTTCATCTGGTCAGATTTTGCAGTATGAAAGCCAGCATGCTTTTCTGGCTATTCTGACCCACAATCCTTTGCACAGCAGCAGATACAACTTCGAACAGCATCACGAATCAGATCATTTGAATAATTTGTTGACTTGGAGAGAGTTATTGAAGCTTTTATTTTCTCAAGATTTGACAACTGTGATTCACTGTTTACCTGCCGAAACAGTAAAGCACCGTCACCGTCAGATAACTCCCATTTTAGCGGCTCTGCTTTGCCTTCTTGTTAACTTCAGGAATGGTTTCAAGGTTTAACTTGTTACTTTTAAAGCACTACATAGTCTACCACCTGCATAGATCTATGAACTTTTATGTCCCTTTGCATGTTCATGCAACCTCAGATCATTCAACAAAAAGCCTACAGTCTTACAAATTTACAACTGAAGGAGAATGTGCTTCTGCTGTCAGGTCCTTAAAACTTTGGTACTTTCCCTTCTAAAATCTGTCTTGCAACCTCCCTAACATCTATAAATCACTCCCAAAAACTAATTTCTATGTTGTCGTTCTTATTTTGTGTCTGT
>NW_024660553.1:0-319 GCF_008729295.1 Plectropomus leopardus | reverse complement strand
TTATTCATTTTTATCTTTTATATATTGCTTTTATTGTGACTCTGGTGTTTCTCCACTTTTTCCCAATTGTAATGTGCACTCTTATTTTAGCTCTTTAATTAATGACAAAGTCCTGCTTATTACTCGTGTGTGTGTGTGTGTGTGTGTGTGTGTGTGTGTGTGTGTGTGTGTGTGTGGAGGTTGAAACATACATTCATTTCGTTAAACCTGCAGCTACAGGTGGAAAACATAAGAGCGTAATCAGATGTTACTGGATGAGTTTAAAGAAATGCAGCACATAGTTTCAAAGTCCTGAGTTCAGCAGGTTCACCTGTCACCT
>NW_024660552.1:0-499 GCF_008729295.1 Plectropomus leopardus | reverse complement strand
TCTCTTCTTTTTTTAAAAGAGAATCTATTGAAAGTGAGTGATTGATTTTAACTTTTTGGCAAATATGAGTGTGAATCCTGTAGAAACCATTCAGCAGGGGACCCAAAACGCAGCCCTGGGGTGCTCCAGAGATGAGGACGAGGACAGCTGCATTCAGGAAGAAACTGATTTTGTGACAGGAGTTTTTGGTTCTGATGGACCACAGCTTCCTGTTGTAGGGGAATGTTTCAAGGAGTTTGGGACCAGGGTGGGATGGTCGATCATAATCTTCCCTGAGATTCACATGTTCTGGATGCATATTTTTGATAATTTTGGCTGTGTTCATGTATATAGCGTGAAATTCAGCAGGGTGGTGTAATTTTGTTAAATCTGTGAATTTGCAGCTCAGCTCCTACAATAAGTCTAAAATACACTGTGGAAACTAAATAGTTACATTCAGACTGTTCAGGTCCAAAAATGCTCCATTAAAACCCATTCAAACTGACATTTTTGATCCCAC
>NW_024660551.1:0-600 GCF_008729295.1 Plectropomus leopardus | reverse complement strand
TGTGTGTGTGTGTGTGTGTGTGTGTGTGTGTGTGTGTGTGTGTGTGTCTGTGTCTGTGTCTGTGTCTCAGCTCTGCTCGGTATGCTGTATGCTGAGGACAAAGAACGTCTGGACTATGTCTATACCATCTATCACTGGTGGCAGGCCATCGCCATCTTCATAGTCTACCTCTGGTCGAACCTGCCTATGAGGGTACGATGTGTATGTTTAGAAAAAATGTGAGTCGATAACACCTCTGAGAAAAGTGTAGCCTTTTTACGTCACCCATTTTTGTCTATTTTCCTCAGGCCAAGCTCTCCATCCTGTTGGCCAGTTTATTGCTGGCCTGTTACTGTTATTGGGTGATGGAGCATCGGCTGGCCATGAAAGTGCCTTACAGACTGCCTCGCATCCCACGGCCACGGCACAAGGTAACCAATCACAATCAGTCACAAATGACTGGCTGATTGACCTTAGCAGAGTTATGCTGTCAGCCAAAGATTCAGGTGCAACTTATAAAGCCCAATAAAAAGGTATTCTTTGACATCAAATTGTGTTTCAGAATTTAGAAGCATCATTCAGAAGAATTTAGAAGCATCATATACAGTGCCTATCATAAGT
>NW_024660550.1:0-573 GCF_008729295.1 Plectropomus leopardus | reverse complement strand
CACACACACACACACACACACACACACACACACACACACACACACACTCTCTCACACACACACACACACACACACACACACACACACTCTCTCTCTCACACACACACACACACACACACACACAGGGTGTGGACGGTGAAACTGCAGTATTGTCACATTTCCTGCTGGACAGGAAACTAAAGGAGGACAGGAAGACACACACACACTGCAACACACACACACACACGCACACACTGTAACACACACTGTAACACACACACACTCTGCAGTGTGTGTATTGTTGAATTCCCGCAGAAAGGAGCAGAAAAGAGACAGATTCAATCATCTCCTCGTCCTCTTTTCTTCCTCCTCCCCCTCACCTCTCTTCATCTCTTTCTTCGCTCGCTCTGTCTCTGACAAACCGTCTCCAATCACATTCCTCCACGCTCGCCTCGACGCACTCCTTATGTGTGTGTGTGACAGTAATCTGATTACAGCTGCAGGTCGCCCGCGGCAACACCTTTTGTCCTGCGATCTGAGGCTCTTATACATGAGTGTGTGCGTGTGTGTTACAGTGTGTGTGTGTGTGTGTGT
>NW_024660549.1:0-391 GCF_008729295.1 Plectropomus leopardus | reverse complement strand
CACACACACACACACACACACACACACACACACACAGACACACAGCCTAAGCTGGTCTGTCTTTTGGTCTGCTCAGAGATCCAGTAATGCAATCCGACACAGCGTGAGACAAGGACAGAGAGAGATGATGTTTGTTGGGTGTGGGCGTGTGTGTGTGTGTGTGTGTGTGTGTCTGTGTGTGTGTGTGTGTGTGTGTGTGTGTGTGTGTGTTTCTTTCACTGTTAGGATCTTTTGTGTTGCAATAAAGCAGTAAAACCCGACCCAAATGTTCAATACACTCATTTAGACCGAGCTATGAGTATCCCGACTGAGGTAACCAGCTACACACCAGATTCTCTCTCTCACACACACACACACACACACAAAATTCAACTGATGTAATAGCTGTCAC
>NW_024660547.1:0-267 GCF_008729295.1 Plectropomus leopardus | reverse complement strand
AGGTTCCACACACACACACACACACACACACACACACACACACACACGTTTACAGGCAGCATTGCTGATTACCATATCAGTGATTTAGAGCTGAAGTATGATGAGTCACTCTGTCCGCATGATTTAATTCTATTGGTTGAAATTCATACATCATCACAAACAAGGAAATGCATGCCGCTGGTTATAATTGTAGGTTAATGTTTATAGTTTTAGGAGATTAGTTGTGTGTTTGTTTGTGTGTGTGTGTGTGTGTGTGTGTGTGTGTGT
>NW_024660546.1:0-215 GCF_008729295.1 Plectropomus leopardus | reverse complement strand
TGTGTGTGTGTGTGTGTGTGTGTGTGTGTGTGTGTGTGAGCACATGCATGTGAGGTGAAGTTTTTTGGAAACAGAAAGGAAAGAGGCAGAGATGAATGGGGGAAGAAATGGAGAAAGTGAATGAGAATGGAAAAAAGAGGTCAGTAGAAGAAAGTGAAAGACAGAGAGCAGGAATGAAGTGAATGAGAGAGAGAGAGACAGAGGAAGGAAAGTGC
>NW_024660545.1:0-426 GCF_008729295.1 Plectropomus leopardus | reverse complement strand
GTGTTTGTGTTTGTGTGTGTGTGTGTGTGTGTGTGTGTGTGTGTGTGTGTGTGTGCGCGTGTCACAGGAAAAGACGAGCTAAGAGGGTGAATGTTTGCTTGTCGGCCAGTGTTTGACGGAGGTGTCGAACCCCCCGGGGGCTAATGGCGACACACAGCTGTGGCAATCTACCCAAACACCTCTCAGGAATTCACAGAGGTGGATTACGAGGACAGATGAAGGAAATGGAGAACAACACCATCAAAAAGCTGCTGCGAGATCTTCCTGGCTTCCTCAGCATTTTTGAGAAGAAAAACAAAGTGCCTGCTTTTTGTTCACTTCAATTTGAGTGGCTCAAAAGTGTGTGGGTGATTGTACCTCTGTGTGTGTGTGTTTGTGTGACACTCTGGATCATTATCATGTGGCTCTAACTCGTTTCGATATGAA
>NW_024660544.1:0-200 GCF_008729295.1 Plectropomus leopardus | reverse complement strand
TGTGTGTGTGTGTGTGTGTGTGTGTGTGTGTGTGTGTTTGCTTGTTACCGTCTGAATCAGCTCCAGAAGTTAAACTGTCCAGCCTGACTGGTCGTCCCTCTGAGCATCAACACTAAGGGACCCAAAAAATGTAGCATTAACACACACAAACACACACACGACGATGTTCCACTCATCTCCTGTCACCCAAATTTCACTAA
>NW_024660543.1:0-1060 GCF_008729295.1 Plectropomus leopardus | reverse complement strand
AATATGTTAGTGAACAGTTGGTCATTTACACATCTAGCAAATACAGGTCAATATTATCATTGATTTGAAGTTGTGTTCTGGCCACCTGACAAATGTAAGTCATTTTTTTGACTCTCTTTTAGCTCTGTTTTCAGTCTCCATCCTCTCCAGAGGGAAATATCTGGCTCTTTTGCTGCTAAATGCTCCACTATGTTCACCAGTTAGTTGCTAACTGTGTCTGTGTGTGTTTGTTGCTGAGGAGGTAGTGTCCAGTCTTTATAGCTTTTATTTGAATGAAAAACAACTTCCTGCTGCAGCTACAGGATAAACATACTGTGAATGCAGTGAGAGTGACAAAGAACACGAAAGCTGCAGCCGGACAGCTAAACAATGGGCTACAAGTCACTATGAAACTCCCCAAAGTTAAAGAAAGCTGCAGGTTCATAATGCTTCACACTGGTCCGTATGTGTTGTACAAACACTTGGGAAGGCATTTTATTTGAAACAGGGTTCCCCACATATCATCCAGCAATTAAAAGCTATAAACTGATTAGTGTGCTCCAGTCCCTTTATTTTGTCTCAGAAAAGCATATTTGTTCCTGTTACAAGTGGCCACACTCACAGGGCAAAAAGCCATGTCATAGAGAGGGGTGAGAATCAATGAATTCTACAAATGAGGTAATGATGCACTCATTCATGCACATGAAATATGACAGAAATATGACGGAAAATTAATAAGGGAGCTTAAAAGGGAAATCCTGCACATGTTCACAATTTTGTATAACTCTTTCATTACTGTGTAAGTGGGTGTGCTTCCCAGAGTGGCTGTTTGAGAAAGTTACAAAAACTGATAGACCAAGACCAAATGTAGGTCAGGTGCTGGGAATGGGGGGCTTGGACAAGCTTCAGTGAGCAATCTTACAAGCCCACCCCTCTTTTTAAATATATCGACATCTTAAACATAACCAATTAACATCTGATCATGCTTTGGGTCATGTAATAAAATATTGTGGAAAAACAAAAGTAAGGTGATAATTGATATTTTGCAAAATATTCGTTTGTATTGGCTGCCAAAAGTACT
>NW_024660541.1:0-211 GCF_008729295.1 Plectropomus leopardus | reverse complement strand
GGTCCTCACAGCTATGGAAAAAAAAGATTTTTTTTACTTTGAGTTTTCTGCAATCTGAAGTGACATTCTAACTCCCTACTCCCATCCAGTGGTAGGTCTGTTTTTTGCATCATTCTAGCTACAGTGGAAGTGGTGGTCCTCACAAAGAACTCAAACTACGTGGTCCACACAAAGTAATAAATACATGTATGTGTGTGTGTGTGTGTGTGTG
>NW_024660539.1:0-435 GCF_008729295.1 Plectropomus leopardus | reverse complement strand
CAAGTTGGGAAGTTGAAATGTCAAAATGGACCGTTCCGTTTTCAAAAGCCCGCGGATAGAAAGTGTGCCGGCCATGTTGGATAATTTTCATACACACCTGAGGAGGAAGAGGACAGGGAGGAGCCCGCTGCCTCCACCTGCCAGAGCCCGTGAGGTAACATTTCTTTACATTTCTGTATGAAGCTCTGTCTGTGTCTCTCAGTGTGTGTGTGTGTGTGTGTGTGTGTGTGAAACATTTACATTTCAATTCGTGAATTAGGCTATTCCTGGTCGTTGGGAGGGCGGTATTACTTTTCAAGCATTCACATTGAAATTTTGACATTGATGGAGCCTCACCAGTGTCTGGATTAGCCCTCCTTTAGAAAGACCAGCCAAAAAATGTCTGCCGTCGCCACTGCATGGGACAAAAGGCAATGAGCAACTTGACAAGTGATG
>NW_024660538.1:0-501 GCF_008729295.1 Plectropomus leopardus | reverse complement strand
TGTGTGTGTGTGTGTGTGTGTGTGTGTGTGTGTGTGTGCAGAGGCTCAGGACTCGGGTTATCTGTACTTTTGTTTCCGCTGGCTGCTGATCCGGTTTAAGAGAGAGCTCAGCTTCCAGGATGTCCTGCGACTCTGGGAGGTCAGTTTCTTCTTCTGTGGTGGATCTGGGTGGATGTTCACAGATGTGGCTTATAACATTGTGTGTGTGTGCGCGCGCGTGTGTGTGTGTGTGTGTGTGTGTGCGTGGGTGTGGGTGTGGGTTCAGGTGATGTGGACCGGTCTGCCCTGCCAAAACTTCCACCTGCTGGCCTGCTGTGCCATCCTGGACTCTGAGAAACACAAGATCATGGAGGAGAACTACGGCTTCAACGAGATCCTCAAGGTCCGTTCGCACTGCCACCTCTCACACACACTGTGTACGCACACACACTGTGTACGCGCACACACACACACACACACACACACACACACACACACACGTAACTTTTATTTTCAGTGATA
>NW_024660537.1:0-505 GCF_008729295.1 Plectropomus leopardus | reverse complement strand
CCCCCCCATCTCCTTTTTCCTCGTTAGAGAAAAAAAAGAGCTGGTGAAGAGGTTCTTAGCCATCTGCATGTCTGCTTCCAGAAAGCCAGCACATTTCACATTTCCATTATGATACATGTTGTCAGATCTTCCCACTGCAATTTATACTCGCCTAAAGCTACCACTCCTTATTAAATCTACTGTCTGCTCTGGCCTTGCCTCCGTGTGTATGGATGTATGTATTTTCTCGCCGTAATTACTTCTCTGTCCCCACTCTGTTAATAGTCCTCTTCACAGCCTTTACAAGGTTGCGTGTGTGTTTCGCATGTGTAGGTAGGAGGTCACAGGTTGGCGCGGCTGAGTATTTGACAGATCTGTTGCAGATGAAGAGTGTTTATTGGTTTGTGTCGACATGGCAACCCCTCTCTCACCTGCCGGGCATCAACACACACACACACACACACACACACACACACACACAGGAGCATGCATATTCTCCTAGCAACAATGCTAAAGAGGAGGTACT
>NW_024660536.1:0-219 GCF_008729295.1 Plectropomus leopardus | reverse complement strand
CACTTAAAACCAGAGCACACACACACACACAGTGAAAATACACACATACACACACACGTATGGAGGCACTTCAGAGCTGATCGTCCTGGAGAGAGAGACACAGAACAGGAGGGCGGCCAAATCTGTCTGAGTGTCTCACACACACACACACACACACACACACACACACTGAACACACACACACACACACTGAACACACGCCACACACTGAACACACAC
>NW_024660535.1:0-487 GCF_008729295.1 Plectropomus leopardus | reverse complement strand
AATGTCAATCATAACATGCATTGAATAGCCATTATTTATTTCGTAAAATCAAACCATTATGGAAAATATACATTTCTTGGAGTCGCAAACTTATTGCTTCAACTTGCAAACTAAAGACATTTACATGCCAGTGATGCTATCTTAGTGCCATCGTTAATGGGAGTAGAAGTTGGCCAGTGCTAAGTTATTTTAGTTAGTTAGCACTGAACTGCATGATATGAAACACATAACGTTACTCAAAACATAATGCACCCTATATGTTCATCACCACAGCATTAACAATCATGCCACATTTGGGATGAGTTAACATGAACCAATAACTTTGTGATAACACGGAAGGAGTGAGAAGGTTGATATGGAGAAATAA
This sequence comes from Plectropomus leopardus, assembly GCF_008729295.1. Taxonomy (NCBI): domain Eukaryota; kingdom Metazoa; phylum Chordata; class Actinopteri; order Perciformes; family Serranidae; genus Plectropomus; species Plectropomus leopardus. The sequence continues at coordinate 120 of NW_024660535.1, read as the reverse complement.
TCCCTGACATGGTGAATTATCCCACTTATTACATGGTTTACATTTAGTGAAATTATCAATTTGAGACATAATATTAATCAAAATAAGAATTTTATCGATTTCTATTTGCGTTATTTGGCG
>NW_024660534.1:0-322 GCF_008729295.1 Plectropomus leopardus | reverse complement strand
CACGAGGCGCTACCAATAACGCAGAGCGTTACATACAGTAGGATTTGGCCAATCAGAGTGCAGTTTGCTCTAGATGACGTGTGGCATACGTATGCGGATACAAAGCATGGGATCATCTTCCGATTGGTGGACAACCGAAACAAACCTCTGACCTCTGTCCAAAGGAACCATGGGAAACCAATATGGCGTTTAGCATCGATGCCAATGCACTTTTATCATCGAAATATGGACGAAATATGGACGGAAGACACCCAATATCGGAGCTATCATCACGGTTTATTGAACAAGGTCTCGTAAAACACGCGAATTCCCAGGCTGGATA
>NW_024660533.1:0-273 GCF_008729295.1 Plectropomus leopardus | reverse complement strand
CCTCCAGAACTCTGAAATCTAAAGTCTCCAAAAGTAGAATCAGAATCAGAATCAGAAAAAGATTTATTGCCAGGTATGGTTAACACAATACGAGGAATTTGTTCTGGTGGGTTGGTGCAACATAAATATAGAAAAAAAACCCAGATAAAATAGAAGATACAAATATAAAATATAAAACATAAAATATAAAAAGTACGAGTCTAGCAGTGCAAAACAAAACAAGTAACACAAGTAACAGTGTAACAGTGCAAGAAACAGACCCATGGAATTAAA
>NW_024660532.1:0-1053 GCF_008729295.1 Plectropomus leopardus | reverse complement strand
CCGTCTTGTGAGGCATTTGCTGCTCATTGCCTTTTTCCCATGTTTTAAAAGAAACCAAATGAACACAAGAAAACAATGTCAACCTAGGTTTCGAAGGGTTAAAAACTAATATTAAGCCTTTGGTTCCTCTTTAAAAAACCAACACTTTTCCTCCTTTCATGGAAAGAAATGCATGTCCATCAATAAACTGCCATAAAAATATGATGGACTAACATTTCTTGATGATTTTCTTTGTTAAATATTTTAACCAACTTCAGTGCTGATCATACCAAACGTTAGTTTTCAGAATGTTAACTCTTTAAATGCCAGTTTTTTGTGGATACCACTGATGTTTTTTAATGAAAAAAATTACACACACAAAAATGATTTTTTAAAATATACTTAAGTCATGTTAGGTTTTTATTTTTATTTTCTTGCAGGCTTGAATATAATATTAATTAGCAGTATCGTTGATTTTGATGATTTAATATTTTGTGTGCCATGTCAGCTTTTCAAAAATACTTTACACTCTTCCCCCTTACATGCAAAAATGCGCCTGTCAATAAACCACCATAAAATGTTATGGATTCATATTTTTTTATGATTTATTTTGTAAAATGTTTTAAACAACTTCAGTCCTGATATAACTACCAAATGTTTGTTCATTTTAAGCAGATGAACCCTTTAAATGCCAGTTTTTGTGATGATACCACTATATTTATCTGAGGAAAATATAATATACTGGAAATCTATTAATATGCTTGAGGGTAGGGGGATTTCTCATTCATAATTGAAGGTTTGATTATTTTTCTGATTAACAACCAAGTATTTGTTCATATATTCAGAATTTTGACCATTTTTATTGTAGTATTTGGGACGCCCTCTAAGAGTATGTTACCTTATTTGTCACTGGAAATAAATACATCATTAAAAAAGACAAAGATTTGTTCTTTCAACATTTAACATGAAATTCAACACACGAAAAATTCAACCTGAATAAATCCAGAACAGAAACTGTAGTCTATGTTAAACAAAGTGAGGAGCAGGCTGACTTTTTTATAGTTTGTCTCCATG
>NW_024660531.1:0-229 GCF_008729295.1 Plectropomus leopardus | reverse complement strand
TGCGAAATATGTATTTGCAACACAGCAAAAAACGGCTGTCGTAACCAAGGTCAGTTTTGCAGCGCAAAGACAAAGAAAATGAAACGGGGTGTGTATGAACCCAGAAGCAGTACGCCAACACTCAAAGTCAGTTGGTAATAAGCTTTATTATCGCCAACACAAATAAAGATCAGCTCACAAAGGTTCAGTCCGTTCTTCGGGTGAATTACCCAATTAATGTCTCTGGTAA
>NW_024660530.1:0-323 GCF_008729295.1 Plectropomus leopardus | reverse complement strand
CTTTACTCAAATAGGATTTTTAACAACCTTTAATTATATCAGAGTGTATTGACACCGTGGTATTTCACATACTTATTTTCACACATATTCCTTATGTTTGTTAAATGTGATTAATCCTGTTTTACTTAGTTAATGATCTGCCAAATAATTATTTGGTTTTCTCATAAGTGTTTGGTGTTGATCAGCAGAGGAGACCGTCATGGTTTCAAATATTGAAGATTTGAAGGCCCGTAGTGAACTTTATCAACACTTTAGGAAGAAATTAGATCTAAACAATTAAAACAGTAGAACAGCTTGACTTTGATGGTCAAGCACCACACCCC
>NW_024660529.1:0-419 GCF_008729295.1 Plectropomus leopardus | reverse complement strand
GCATATTTTAGCTAAATTAACATGTGCATTAAAGCATGATATTGGATGATCTGCCGCTAAATTAGTAGATTTACGAAGCAATAACAGATATGCTAACAGAGTAAGCTAACGTTAGTACACTGTACTGTATATACTGAACATATATCGTTAGCCGGTAACAGCCTGTTAATTTAAAATGTCCTGCTCTTTAATGATTTCATCGAAGATTAAGGAGTTAAAAGGGAGAAAAGACTTGTGTGATTTATTTTACAGCTCAGTGTGAGTTACATGTCAGCTTTGCTAAAGATAACATGGTGCTTGATAGCAGAGTGCTATTTTGTGATATATTAGTATTGATATGGATTAAGAGTGCATATTTGAGACTAATAAAAATTTTAAAAAAATACTGTAAATAGAAATATAATTTAAGGGTGAATGTG
>NW_024660528.1:0-418 GCF_008729295.1 Plectropomus leopardus | reverse complement strand
TCTATTTTGTGGGTTTTCTCTCTCTGAACTGGGGCCATGATTTGTTGCATTGTGCTGTGCTTTGCATATTTATTTTACAATAAAATAACATTTGTAATACAATTTTCAGATGTTTTATGTCATTAAAGGCAAAATTATAACATTCAAATCACTGTTTTGCTTGACAGACTCCCTTTCACAAAAATGCATTTCTCTCAGCTTTCTAGAAAAAAAGTGTTTTTTTAATGAAACTAGCCTCTATTCAACTTCAGATAAATCAAGAATGGAACAAGGTGCAAACAAACGTTTTTTTCCATGACGAAAAAGAGAGTTTCTTTTTTCATTTGAGCTATTCAGTGTTTTCAGAGTCTTTGTACAAAATATTCTGTGGATCTTGAAAGATGACTCAAAATGGCCAGAAAAGCTGGCACAACCCACT
>NW_024660527.1:0-387 GCF_008729295.1 Plectropomus leopardus | reverse complement strand
GTTTGTCCGTCACTGGAAAATCTTCCTGGTCGCATTTTATGAGTTGAAGGTGATAGAGGCGTCACAGGGCGGGTTTCCATTACACCTTAAATTGCACAAATTGCAAAAAAAAGTTTTTACGCTCGCATGGTATTTCAGGTGATTCGAAAAAAGCCATATTTGGCAAAACTGCAATGGAAACACTTTTTTGGCTTTTCTACGTCACATGATGCTGTGTCTATGTGCTTGTCAGTAGGAACTGGCTCCCTCATGATGCAGCAGGAGCTACAAGAGCTGTTATTGCATCACATAACTCTGAGAAAGTTGAGCGGATCATCCGGAAGTTTTGAATCCATAATCTTGGACTATCAGCTCCCAGAATTCCCTCATATGTGATCGCTCCCACGT
>NW_024660526.1:0-521 GCF_008729295.1 Plectropomus leopardus | reverse complement strand
CGTCCACGTTGAAAAAACCTTTCATTTATCGCAAAAAACTTTTTATGTGTGCATGAGGTGGTATTTCAGGCATAAAGAAGACATAGTTGGCAACGGAAACATTTTTAAGTCTTTTCTAGCTCACATGACGCTGTGAGGTCACATGATGCTGTGTCTCTGTGCTTGTCAGTAGGAACTGGCTCCCATGATGCAGCAGGAGCTACAAGAGCTGTTACTGCATCACATAACTCTGAGAAAGTTATGCCAAACTGCTCAGGTTTCTAAGGGTTAAATACTGAGTCGTCTTTATATTTTCACTGGTTGAGAAGTAGCAACTTTGACTTGATTGAGTCAAACTTAATATATATGAAATTATACATTTATTATGTAAATACTGTAAGAGTAAACTCAGACTGAGCTCGTTTATGTTGATCTTTGTCTTTTTTCGCACTATTTCTTAATATTCCTTTCACTTAACTCCCTAATATTCCCATACTATTCTGGAAGTTTTGAATCTTTTCCTCTGTGAAATCGTGGACTAC
>NW_024660525.1:0-615 GCF_008729295.1 Plectropomus leopardus | reverse complement strand
AAAACCATTTAAAAAGCATGTTGAAAAAATGATGAAAAAAGCAAGGCCATAGTATGGCGAAATGTCAAAAATTGACATGTCCAAAAAACAGCTGAAAACCAGTTATTGTAGCACGTAGAGGCATGATATAGAATACAGTGTTGAAAAAACATTCAAAAACAGCCCCAAAATCCATAAAACAGAATGTTGTAAAAATGACCAAAACAGCAAGGCTATAGTATGGCAAAAAAAGTCAAAAATTGACATGTTCAAAAAACAGCTGAAAACCACCTAGTATAGCACGTGGAGTCCAGTTATACTATTCACTGTTGAAAAAAACATCCACAAACAGTCCCAAAACCCATTAAAAAGCATGTTTAAAAAATGACCAAAACAGCAAGGCTATAGTATGACAAAAATGTCAAAATATAACATGTGCAAAAAACAGCTGAAAAACACTTACTATAGCACGCAGAGGTATGTTATAGCATACAGTGTTAAAAAATCATCCAAAAACATTCCCAAGACCCATTTTAAAGCATGTTGAAAAAAATGACAAAAAACCCCAAGGCTATAGTATGGGAAAAAAGTCAAAATTTGACATGTCCCAAAAACAGCTGGAAACCACTTAATGTA
>NW_024660524.1:0-266 GCF_008729295.1 Plectropomus leopardus | reverse complement strand
TTAGTCATTTGGATTCTGAATTAGGAATATAAATTACTTGAAATGCTGAAGTTGATTCAAAGATTCAAGATTCAAACTGTTTATTGTCATATGCACAGTATGGAAACATGTTTCCCTGTACAATGAAATTCTTACTTTGCTGTCCACAGAATGCCTAACGTGTAGCAAATATAAAAGAAATATGAAATAGAAATTTAGAAATTTACAATAGAACAAATAACACAAGTGTAAAGGCACTAAACAATTTTAAGTAGCAGCATTTAAAG
>NW_024660523.1:0-380 GCF_008729295.1 Plectropomus leopardus | reverse complement strand
AATGTAGCCATGCTCTCATAGCTTCAAAAGAATATCTGGAGTATTTGATTCAAGATTCAAGATTCAAGATTCAAAGTGTTTATTGTCATATGCACAGTATGGAAACATGTTTCCCGGTACAATGAAATTCTTACTTTGCTGTCCACAGAATGCCTAACGTTTAGCAAATATAAAAGAAATATGAAATAGAAATTTAAAAATTTACAATAGAAGAAATTTAGAAATTTACAATAGAAGTAGAAAGAACAGTGCAAATAAAACAGTACAGTGCAAATTTGAACAGTGCAATTGTGCATGTGCAAACGGAATAGTAAACTGTCTGGTACAGTTATGAGGTCGTGTGTGTGAGGTAGTTGCTGTGTGAACTCCTGTCAGCAGTT
>NW_024660522.1:0-392 GCF_008729295.1 Plectropomus leopardus | reverse complement strand
CCTTCAGAGCTGCATTCTGAAGGTATTGCATGTTATCTGTCTTTGCCGTTTGTGCTCGAGCTGTCATGGTTCCTGCATTCTCCTCCTCCCCACCGCCAGTGTTTTTCCACTCACCTCACTCTGACCTGCTCTACCTGCCAGCCACGCCCACTGCTGCAGCCCGCTCTCCCTCAGCTGCAGCTCATCTCCAATCAGTCCGGTGTTTAAGACACTCCCACACATTCACTCACTGCCAGATTGTTCCTCTGCATGATGCACGACTCTCCAGCGTTTTCCTGCCAGATTTACCGTTGCCGACCCAGCCTGTTCCCGACCAGCTCTCTGTGCCTGCCTCCCCGTGTACCTACCTGCCTTCTGTCCCCGACCACGTGCTTCGCTCCGGCGTTCCGGAA